>NC_080181.1:18042725-18256008 GCF_950295315.1 Erinaceus europaeus | reverse complement strand
TGCACAGCTTTCCCATTAAGATGTTAATATATATTGGAGTGCACGCGCCTCTGTGCGGCCTAACCTTTCCTGCCTGGCTTCCTAGAAAGCGGGCGGGGAAGACAGGATGGTATGCGAAGAGGAAACCACTGGTGCTCCCAGATGGTGTGCCAGGCATCACAGGCTACGCTACCCTGCAGGTGCTGCCTCTAATGAGGTAGCTAATGTTTCCAGGGTACCGTGTGGAGCTACTTAAGGGCAGACAGCAGCTGTCACCACTGTGGTGCCTCCCAGAGCTTAGTATGTGCTCATTTAAATTGGGAGCATGGCGAAGACTTTGTGCCACTGCCTGGTACGAGGGCTCTCGGAGCCCTCACAGGTTGCCACTCTCTGCCTATCTGACCCTCCAGAAACAGGCCAGACCAGGAGAGGTGGGAGGAGCTGGGACATGACCTATCAGGGAACTGGGCTTTGGGACTGTTCTCTGGGACTCCAGGAAGGTCAAGCAGCCACCTGGAGCCAACTGACCTGGAGCCAGCTACAGACCTCACAGGCTCCTTTTCCGGTCAACCAGATTTAGATCTGTTAAATGGAAGCCCAGGGAAGGCTTTGTTTCAGGTCTTATCACTGGCTTGGGGCGTGAAGTTTGTCTGGAACCCTCAGCCTTGCTTGTAAGACCCAGTGGCACTTGCTGAGTCACAGTCCCCATGCCCCCTCTTTTTATCCCCACACAGGCAGCTAGGTGTGCCTGATGGCCGAGCTGCCCCGTGAGGCTGTGGGGCTGGAGGCTGCCTAGCTCAGCCATGATATGGACATGCTGTCTGGGGAGCAGAACGTGAAATACTTTGCCAGCTATGTAAGAGCACAATAATATATATATATATATTAAACGTTGGGTTCCCCCCTCTTCTCTTCCCAAGTAACTTGGCTTGAATGTAAACCAACAGTACAAGTGTCCTGATGCAGCAAGATGCAAGCCCTCCCACTACATTTACTTAGCATCACCACAGAGACCCGGGTAGACCAGATGTCTGCTCTCTTCACTGACTAACAGTCAGGACTTTGCTTGGCCTTTGGCATTTGAAGCCAGAGGAAGGCACTGGGGCTGAGACCAGAGTCTTCCTTAAAGAAGTGCACACCAGGCAAATATGGAGGGTAGAAGCTTTAAGTCGTTTCCAAACATACATTTCCCGCTCGAATCTCTCTCTCTGTCTGGGGAAAAGATGCTTCAGTGGGCCTCAGGCATTTGGGGTTGTGAGGAAGATGGTGAAGTTATGAGCATGAAGTCACCCCAAAGCAGTGTCCAACCTGTACAACTGGAATTCGTACTTTGTGTCGGTGGCCTGCCAACTCTCTAGTTTGGAAGCAAAGTTCTGATTTGGTGGTCTTCTTCCTCCCTGTGTGTGGGTGTGGGGGGAAGAAATAGTAGCATGTTGGATTATGGAAAGATGAGTCATTTCAGGAAGATCAAGCCTGCCTCATGGGAAAGCCACAGGGACAAGCTGGCATGGACACAATACACTAATTCTAAGAGAGTGGGGTCTACAAGTTACAAGTTTGAGCAACCCCCAAATAACCCCAGGGACATTTGGGACCCATCAGTGGGAAACTGACCTGGTTACTTAGGACAGACAAAGGGACTCTGACACAGAAAACACCTGAATGGAGTTGAAGGTCTTCTTCAAGGGGGATGAATTTGATTGAACACTGGAAAAGGTCTTTCCAGAGCAATCTTCCCTTGACTTTTTATGTGATGGACTCCAGAGAGTCTGACTCTTCTCTCCTCGTTTCCAGGATACACTCACTGAGTTCAAAAGGGTTCAAGAGGGGGGCCAGGTGGTGACTCATCTGGTCAAGCGCACGTTACAACGTGCAAGCACCCAAGTTTGGGCCCCTGTCCCCACCTGCAGGGGGAAAGCTTTGCAAGTGGTGAGGCAGTGCTGCAGGTGTCTGTCTCTCCCTCTCCCGCTTCCCTCTCAATTCCTGACTGTCTCTAATCAGTCAATAAACGAAGATAATACAAAAAAAAAATTTTTTTTTTAAAAAGGGGTTCAAGAGGAAAAAAGATCCTAAGAAGACCCCAGGGCCTAAGAGTGGATTTCCCAGGGGGAAGGAGGGCCACTCTAAAGCAAAGTGCCCTGCGTTCAAATCATGGCTCTGTCTGCGCAAATCGCTTAACCCCTGGACTTCCAGGCTCCTCATTTGTAAAGTGAGACTAACAGTCCTGCAGGATCCCATGGGAGCTACACAAAAATCTCGAGGGGATGGCTCATTCTCCTTCACTGACTCAACAAAGGCCTTCCTGGGTAAGCCTTTCTAAACTAGTCTCTACCTCCTCCCAGGCCACTTTCATTTCACTCTTTTTTTTTTTTTTAATAGCATTTGACACAGTATGAAATCATCTCAGGTTACAAGCCTGTCTCCCTCAGTAGAGCATAATGGTAAGAGAGCCTAAGAGAGCAGAGGCTCGAGGTCCATGATGGCTTCGGTTCCTGAGAAACTTGCTCACTACTGCCGCCCTGGTGGCCAGTACGGAGCCTAGCACAGTGGAGGAGCTAAGCCAGTTGTGTGGGAATCATGAAGATGGGATGAGACCCCCAATGTGAGTGACAGAGCTTTCTAAGCCGGAGCTGAGCACCATCTTGGGTGTATCTACGGCTTCCGGTATCCTTCGGAAGAAGTGAAAAGTGTTTGCCAGGCTGGACCATACTTTAGTAAGATGCTGTCATTTTGAGCAAGTTTAGCTGGGCTCTGAGGGCTCTCACAATGACTACATGGCTGTCCCTTCCATCTGAGAACTGATCACTTCGGTCATCAAAAATCAGATGGTACTGAGCTCACGTTTCCTTTAGAAAGGAGGGCAGGAGCCCCCTTCCCCAGAGCTCTTAGCCCCTAAAGGTTGGATCAGATTCTCCATCACACCCCCCAAAGGGATGGCTTGGATGGACCAAATCATTTTGGAATCTATCCTCCATCCACCCTTCTCTATGGATTGGGGAGGCGAGAGGGGGGAAATGATGGGTTTTTCCAGATCACCCTCTTGTCTGGAGGGCAATCGGGGTAAGCAGGGTGGCTCTGGTATTTCTTGTTGGGGCTTCGTTTGCAAAAGCTTGCTCTGCTGCTCTGCTGGCTGTGGGGGCCGTTCTCTGGGAACCTGTGAACCCACCACTGCAAACCACTTCACTTTATGCTCCCCAATGGCTCTTTCCAGCACTGGAGGAGGGAGGCATTCTCTCTCTCTCTTTCTTTCTTCCTTCCTTCCTTCCTTTATTTAAGTTTTTAAAAATAAAATAGAGGGATAAATATGCTTCAAGCTATTCTACCCCACACGGGCAGCAACAGCCACCAGCTGTCACCAGGAAGCAGCAGATGCCACTGATAAAAACTATCCGAAGCTCTTGTGGCTCTGTCATCAATAAAGTTAACACCCCAAAAGTAAACGAAAGAGCTCAGAGTAAACCAGATCAGCTCCCCAGGTCTGCCAGTAATTCAGTCATGGAGCTATACCCCAGCATTTTAAATTTTTTTTGGTGCCTCCTTTATGAATCCACTGTTCCTGAAGGCCATTCTTTCCATTTGGTTGTTGTTGTTATTGTTGGATAGGACAGAGAGAAACTGGGAGGGGAGAGAGAAAGACAGACACCTGCAGACCTGCTTCACCACTTGTGAAGCGACGCCCCTGCAGGTGGGGAGCCGGGGCTTGAACTGGGACCCTCGCACAGGTTTTTGCACTTTGCACTATGTGCACTTAACCGGCTGGCCCCCATATTCTGTTTAATGTAAATGAAAGAGGAGGATCAGCCGGGTCACCTGCTCTGCACAGTGTGGACAGGCCATCGTATGTTGCTTATGTCATTAGCTGCGGTGGCAGTGATGAGTGGGGGAGGTGGGGAACCAAAGGGGTGAAGACAGGCATCTTTTTGGAAGGATATTTAGAAGCTACTATCTATCCCTAATAAGGCAAGGATGAACTTACTACCTGGGTTGAACAGGGAGTGGATTGCAATAGTATTCATCACTGCAGCTTAGCATTAAACGTACAACACCTACTCTAATTTATTGATGGACTGTTTAAGACGGGTGTTAACCTGTTTGTCTTGTATTCTAATTGAATTCAGTCTCCAGGCTACAGAAATTTGAGAAGTTCATCCTTTCTCAATCAATATGCTCCCCTTCAGTGACCCATTTCAAGACAGCTTCATAAAAAATAATGTATTTGGTTTTAATACATTCAAACACTATGACAGCTGCTCAATTTTTATTGGTTGTTTTTTTCCCCTTTCTCCCCCTCCCTTCAGATGCCTCTTCGCTGCTGCTGAGTAGAGCCAAGCTCACAATCAATAGCAATTGATTAATCAGCATCCCCTTTGAACAAAGGTGCTAATCAGTTTTTGATTAGTTCATCAAAGCAGATGCAAAGGCAGCCCGCCCCGACCTGCTAGATTATCAGCATCCTACATGACTTATGGGGCCTGAGCGACTCCAAGCTACGGGTGCCACGGGAGGGGCTGGCGGGGTCCAAAGCAATTATGAATTTAACTCAAGTGCTATGAGCACCAACACTTGTTGGTTTATTGCTCCTGACTCAGGAGTGATTGATAGAACTGCAGCAAGGCTGCCTGTGAGTTTGGTGCAGAGATCCAGCGTTGTCCTCAAACACTGCTGGGGAAGGGCTGGTGCTTATCCTTGCTCACTGCCCAAATGAGGACAAAAAAAAAAAAAAAAAAAACCCTTCCAATGGAGGGGATGGAGGGGATGGGATACGGAAGTCTGGTGGTGGGAGTTGTACCCCTCTTATCCCACAAACTTGTCAGTCATTATTAAATCACTAATAAAGAAAGAACAAGAGAGAAGAAAGAAAGAAAGAAAGAAAGAAAGAAAGAAAGAAAGAAAGAAAGAGGGAAAACAAAAGAAGAGGAGGAGGAGGAGGAAGAGAAGAATAGGAAAAAGACTTCTGCATCCCAAGGGTAATCCTTGTCTGGGTAACAGGCTGAGAGAAAATCAGGGTCAAGGAGAACTAGGGTCCTTTCTTGGGATTCTGGACCTAACCGACCTGACTGTGGTGGCTCTGTTTAGGTCAAGTTTAGAGCTGAGAGCACAGCTTGCCTTTACCCAGCACCATACTTGAAACAGTCTGAGTCCTCTAGGAGGACTAGCTTTCACTTCCAAAAGGGAAAGCAAGTCAGTGTTTTTGCAACCTCTCTAACCACACAAAAGGCGAACTCCTTGGATGGGCAGGTTCTCTTATCTTTTTTTGTTATTTAAGTTTGCTGGGGATTTGTAAACCATTTATTCACCCAACAGGTCTCATCTGAGTGTTTAAACTGTACAACTGGCTCAGCAGTGAATAAGACCAAGATGGCCTCCCGGAACTCTCACTGTGGGAAGATCCCATAGCTAAGCTCACTCTGGGTGGGGCATGCTCCAGTAACAGAAACAGAAAGCAGAGAAGCTTGCAGAGAAGCAAGGGATTCAGCTTGCAGAGAAGCAAGGGATTCTGAAGACTCTGCAGTACTAACTCGTTCCCACTGGCTGAGCTCTGTAATTAACAACCAACTATTAGAGGAGCTGCAGTGAAATCTCTTCAAGAAAGAGAAGTGTGGAGCCCTTCTTTCTGACAGACTGGAAAGCACCTGCAATCCTCTCTCTCTCTCTCTCTCTCTCTCTCTCTCTCTCGCTCACTCAAGTATTTCCAACATAATAGTGAGGATGGGGCCATATTGATTGATTCAGCAGTGATGGATCAAAAATCATTTAAGAAGCTGTAGCTGTTTAGCAATGAAGCCCCACAACATCCCGGGAGCTCATACAATTGTTTAGCTCTGACCATTTTAAATCTCCTCCCCCCACTCTTTTAGGATATGCTTCTTATTCTGGATTAGTAACACCTAAATCTTGGAATCAAGCATGAAACCTACTTTTGCAAAAGCTCAGCGTGCTGTGAAAAAGGTCTGAGGTGGATAATTAGTTTACATCATGGTGTGTGACAAAACAATCACCCCCCTTTCCTCTCTGCCCCTCCCCAGCCCCTACTTCTAAGATAACTATGAAATGGTTTTTCTAATCTATTTCACAGTAGTAGATGGTCAGTATGAAGGTTGGGGAGGGGGAAGATCTTGTCTCATAATCCAACACCCTTCAACTGCTTTACAATACAATAATATTCCTTTTGAACTCAGGACGCACAGACATTTTAAGACATCGAACCCAGAGTGGCTTCAGCACACCCCCAGAGATGGCTTGGTAGCGACTTTATCAATAGCTTAGCCCCCAGCTGAAATACATGGGCTACGACCTGGGGAAGGAGGTGGGTGGGGAGGAAGAAAGTATTAACAGAAGTCTGTTTCTCTTTAGAAATCTCCCAATCCACAATTGCTAACTGGTCACTCAGCAAACCAAATGGCCATTTTGGAAAGGTGGACAGAGTCCCCACAGGTTGGACACTGCAGGCCTTACCTAATGACTAGCCCTTACCTGAGAGGTCCTCACTGTCCAGTTCTTCTGCGGAATTGGGCAACTGAGTAAGGCCTTACAAGTAAAAACAAATCGTTTTTCTTTTCATTCCTCAAGGGACATAAACAAAACACTTAAGAACTGAGGATGAATTTCTTTAAAAAAAATAAGTAATAATAAAAAAAAAAACATGAGCCAAATCTCTTTCTCTCTCTCTCGGATAGCTTCAAGGTATTCATCCGTAAGTACCTTTCTCCAATCACTTAATTTTGTTATTGATACACAAATGAGGCAGAAAGATTCCTCAGTCTCCACTTTCAGAGCACATGAAACATGAAGGTGAATGTTTATAAAAGAAGAATCACTCATCCATAATAGCATGCAAACAGAAAACAAACCCACGCCTGATTGTTAGCTGCTGGCGCGCTGCTATACATCTCCACGCAAATGTATTTGGATGTTACATACTGACGTATGTAAGTTTTATTTTACATTTTTACTGCAAATTGAAATCCTCTGCCAAATACTGGCAAATACAGTTCGGTATCGATTTATGGTGATCTTGGATCTCTTATTTCAAAATGGTGCAGCATCTGCTCACCACAGATTGCAGGTTATGCCTTCATCAGGCGGTCTGATTCACAAAACGATCTTTTGGAAAACGAGAATTTCAAACATCAGTGGTATTCCTGAAAAAATAAAACCCTCAAAGCTGAGAAAGCAGTTAGGTCAGGAGATAATCAAGCGGGGACTCCAAAGGCCTACAGGGGAGCACCCCCCATGGGTGAGAGCTGTGCTGGCCCTCAAGCTATCCCTGATGTGAGTGAAAACAAGGTCAAGAGGCAAGCAAATAAATAAAAGCAAGGGAGGCTGGTTCCCTTTTCCCCATGCTTCATTTGCTGGCTGGTCTCTAATGACGTTTATGAGCCACCACAAGAAGTTAGCCAATCAGGTGACCTCTACTTGTTCTGTGCTGCTCTGCTTAGCGTCTAGTCTTACTGTTTCAGGTGCTCTCATTGGCACACTCATGTGCTCCTGTTTCCTAGCTGTGGCTGTGACTTTTGAAGATACGGGTGACTTAAATTGGCAGGCTCTGAAGAGAGGGGCTTGTCTTTGTGTATTCTACCACCTCCACTCCAAACTTCCCCAACTCTTATAGCCCATCACAGAGGGTAAGGTCTAAATAGTTGCTGATTGAATGATTAGGGAGTGATGCTCAGTGTGCTACTAACCAGAGTACAAATTAATGGAAACACTCATGGAGGGATGGTCAGGGGGAAAAAAAAATGCCGGGAGTGCCAGCTGGTGCTGTGAAAGAAAGGAAGCCATCACACTACCAGCAACTGGAGAACTTCCATCCCAGCCTCTGGGTGCCAATACTTCAGGGTAGGTGCCGAATACCAAGGGGAGGGCTTGGAGTCTAAGGCTGCTCACCAACTAAGGCTATGGGCAATAAGAGGACAGCAGGGAGTGATGCAATAAAATGACAGGCAACTGAGTAAGGATGCTGTCCATGTGTTTTGAAATCTGATTGGCTGAAAGTGTTCCTGTTTCTAATTGGCTTTATCCACTGCATAAAGACTGATGGCTACAATTATTTGAATAATTGTTATAAATGGATGACATAAAGTACTTCTTTGTTGTTAATTATAAATTTGCAGTGCTCAGAAGGCTAATCCCTCACTTCCACGTGGCCCAGTGAATATCAAAGCATTCTACATATGTGCTTGGCACCCACTGAACCATATAAACAAGGGTGTCTTAAGTAGGCAGCTCTACTGCTGAAGGCTTGTTTCCTTAGGGAGGGCATTAGAAAGCCAATTAAAAAAAATAAAGACAAATATGTTCATGGAGTATTATTGATATGCAGAGCTTCCCATTAAAAGGCAACAGACAGTTGATATACACCTCATTAAAGATGAAACTGTCATTTTTTTTTTTTAGTGGCATAATTTTTTAAATATACCAAATCATCTGGAATCGACTCTTTGGAATTACTGATGAAAGTGGGAAGTGACTTAGGCTGGTGGCGTTAAATTTGTTTTTGCGCTCCCATTGTATTTTATCAGTCTATAGTGCTTCTCTATAGCTGGGTAGTTTCGGCATAAATATAATTAGGGAGAGGCCACTGAAACGGGGAGTGTACATGCGGGGACGAACAAAATCGGCCTGCCACAACTGCTTTGGCAGAGGGAGTTTTCTGTGTATGGTAGAAAATGATAAACTTCTCATTTTCTTAAAGAGAAAGAGAAATATTCACGTATTAAGCAGGAAATAACTTTTTTTCCCCCCAAGAGGGAACTTCACTATATTTCAATATTAATTGGGAATTCACTGCTTGGTTTTCCTTTTTAAACCTGCAGGTCATCCAGGGATGATGCCCCCTTCAGTGTCAATTCTCATTAAAATGTATTTTATTCAATAACTGTTTTTGTCCTTTTTTAACTTGGTCCAAACAAGCCCAAGTGTATTTGGGAGAACAATGAAGGAAATGCTAAAGCTAAGAGATGTGCGTGAACTGCTTCTCCTGCAGACTGCTTCTCTTGCAGACCTGTTACCTGGCATCCTGGGGCTGCGAGTGTGTGTGGTCTGGGCCCTGACGTCCCCTCAGATGGCCCTTCTACAATCACCATTCCTCCTTTTCAACAGGCATCACTCCAAGTGGCATGCTGTGGCCATTTTAAACCATGTGAAGGGGAAATCTCAACAAATCAGAAAGGCCAGGAAACCCTCAGGTCACTTTGACAGATTCAAGGTCGAGGAAAGCTGAAATGTTTCTGGGTTGGACTCATCAGAGTGCGTTTCATCACAAAACTTCCAGAGGGAATGAGAAAACAGTAACAGTGCCTCTAGGAAAGAAAAAGCGGTCCTCCAGCTACCATTTCTCGTATGAAAAAGTAGGCGGTGGGCTCTCTCTTACCTATGTGGCACACATCTGACCACTTAGCCGTAACACGGAAGCTGTATTCCATCACCAGCCATAAGAGTTCAGACGCCCCCGGCAGTTTTAATCTAAAAGCTCAGTCGTCCTGTTCTTCCTGCTTTGTCAGCTTTTGTGGAGAGTATCCCCCCCCCCCTTCCCATTAGCAGAAATTTGGTTCACGCCGTTAAACAGTAGCACATTGGTTCCAAACTGCATATCAAGGCTGAAACACAATCTTCAGGTCCTGCAGCCATTTGTAAACCTCTTTCGCTTTGTTTTTGGGTAGAACGCACAATGTCTGCAGAGTCCCTTGACTGAATGACAGCCTTTGAATGCCATTGTTGGGTACTCATACAGAGAGATGGGCAGAGAGGGACAGACAGAGATGGTGGACATAGAGGTTGTAATAATGCGCACTGCTGGCTATTCGTCTTTCAGACGGGCTACAGATTATCCTCCCCCACCTCAACTGAATAGAAAGGAAGATAAGAATTTGGGGTTCTTCCCTGGCTTGCACTACCTATAAAATAAGTCAGGGGGAGGACAATGCATGGGACAGTTTCCCTGGGCTATAAGCATGTATCTAGCTAGCACAGGCTAATCCTTTTGAATCCCAAAGTGAAAATGGAAAAAAGACTGGGTGTGTGTGTGTGTGTGGGGGGGGGGGGGTTTGAGGTAGGGGTTACCACTTTGAGTGCTACCACAATAGCATGCTGGATTTAAAAACTACTGAAAACCTCATTGGGATATATAAATCCATGAGATCATTTGCCTCTGCCTCCAAGGTATCAAGAGGTAGAAAGCAAAATAACACGTAGAGTTGAAAATTTTAAGACGGGTTGGGGAAGGGTAGAGAGAGAGAGAGAGAGAGAATGAGAGAAAGACAGAGAGAGAGGAGAACCCCACCCCCCAGAGGAAGCCAGCTGACTGCAGTGCAGCAAAAGCACAAGCACTATTCCAGACCACAGGCATGCTGCCACCCAGACCCGCACATGGGGGAGGTGGGTGGGAGAAGGGACAGGGGACACACAGGGCAGGAAGAGAACAAGGCACAAGACACAGAGAAGCACCCACATTAGAGCAGACAGGTCAAAAGCACCACACACACCCACACACCGAGAATCATCATCACAACGACACCACCCGTGCTGGAAGTCACTCATGCATTCTCTGCCTCAGGTTCCAGAACCGGGTGCTACCAGGGTGTGGCAGAGTATTATTGGTGTTGTTCAACATGCACGCATAACAAAGGGTTCTTCCTGTCCAAGGCCTTAAGGATGAGCTCCAGAAACACAAATAAAGGCTCAAGATCCTGGTTGAAAGATGACCCCTTTGGTCACCCTGATCCCCCAAAACCCCAGCCTGGCACTCCCACACTCATCTTGACTGTTAATTGGGTCCTGAATGACACACGACTTGGCTGACCATTGTTTGGTTTCTTTTTTGGAGAAAATCCATTTGATTTTTAATCATGCCCATGCACGGCTAACCTTCCAAATTCATGCTTATTTCCAATCAGATATAGGTAAGAACAAAGGGTCAACATACATCATCAATGGGTATACTTCATACATACTCTAGCAACACAAGCTTGAATAAAACATTTCAATGAGTCTTCAAAGGGAAAGCATTTTGTGAAATATCACACTTGTTTTCCTTTTAGCAAGAGAAAAGAGAAACATGGGAGGGAGGAAATCCAGTTGGGAACTTTTAGGACCAGTTAAATAGTCACAAGGGGTGGACTTAATTAGTACGTCTTGTCATTTCTGTTGTCAAGTTAGTTATCCAGTCACTTCTGTTCCCCCCCCCCCAAACCCCTATTTCCATAAGGAGCACTTGGGGGTTATTCTTGAATGAATCTAAGTCAACGGGTGTTGTGCTAAGGACACTAGGTTTTCAGCCCTAATTCACGGGAACAAAAATCAGTTCTCCCATCTTTGTCCCTTTGGGAATCCAGTCCCCAACCTTGTTATTTCTACCATGTTCTTTTCTATCCTGACAACTGACCTGGAACACTTTCTCCTTTCCCCTCTGTTGAGGAAAACTCTAGGCACTACTTTGGTTTGCATTAGGGCATATTTATAGTGGCAGGAGAGTATTTCTATTAAAAATCATGATAGAATCTCTCTGAGGTTGCATGAGGGTTTTAGAAAAGTTGGAGAGGGAGTCGGGTGGTGGCGCACTGGGTTAAGCACACACAGTACAAAGTACAAGGTCCTGTGCAAGGATCTTGGTTCAAGTCCTTGGCTCCCCACCTGTAGGGAGGGGGTCACTTCATAAGCAGTCAACCAGGTCTGTAGATGTCTATCTTTCTCCCTATCTTCCCCATCTCTCTCAATTTTTCTCTGTCCTATACAAAAAAAATCAAAATAAAATGGCCACCAGGAGCAGTGGATTCCCAGTGTAGGCCCCAAGCCTACAATAACCCTGGAGGCAAAAGAAAAAGTTGAAAAATGTATTTATAAATGAATTACCTGTCTATAAAACTGGACTACTAATTTTTTCTTCCTGCTGTAAGGAACCATTTATTAATCTGCCTACCCACCTATCTATCTCATACTCTGGCTATGTTTCACTTCCTTTTTCTGCCCTGAATTTCTTGGCTTTAGGTATACTGCTCATATGTGCCACTCAGTGACACACAACTAAAGTGGCACAGACTGGAACACTGTCCCCAGACTAATAAGATAGCAATTGCTTCTCAAAAGGACACAGCTTCCTATTTCCTGCCACAGGAATGCTTTCAAGCACTATTCCAAGTGTATGTTTATTACACCACAAGATGAGAGCATCTTCATTTTCTCCTTGTCCAGAGAGAAAGACCTGGCCAAAAATGAAATCTTAAAACTAGGATTGCTACGTCCCCCACCCCCACCCCGTGAACTTCTCACACTTCAGGGAACACACTTCCTACTCTGAATACCCCACCTAATTCTAAGACTGACATCCATCAGAGTGACGTTAAACTCCATGGATTTGATTAAGGGCACATAAGAAAATAGAACTCTGGAGTCTCAGGAGATAAATTATCAATATTTCTTCAAAGATCTCACAGGATTTAGGAATTGTCTGTTTACCTTTGACCCTGGAGTTAATTATAGGAAGTTCAGACCATAAAGCATCTGAGAGGACAGAACAAAAAAAAAAAATCTCTTGAACTACATTAAAATGGCCTTAAAGCTCCAAGAATAATCGATACAAGTCAGGAAGTGCTCAATTAATGATGAAACCTCCAAATAACTAAGCTTAATGGAGTGCTAGGCCCAAGCTGTAGCAAGCACGATGGGGCATTACCTTAGAAAGTGGAAGTTTTATCTCTAATTGATTTCTCCTGATTGCCAGTGTATCTGGCACGTTAATTCACTGTGTGGACTTCTAATTTTTTTGGGTTGATGACAGGGTGAGGTCCGCATGTGGGTGAGTAGGAGACAGAACTCCGCATCCAAGTTTGTTTTTTCTGTCTTAAGAATTCCTCATCAAGTCCACTGAATATGGGGTGACCAGGCAAGCAACACAGCTTGTCCTTTAGGGACTGTTCACAGGGGCCAACTGTGAAGATCTCAAAAGGTGGCCTAGGTAAGGAAGCCAATTTGTGCTACGCAAGGGATACTTCCCTAATCGTTGCACGACTAAGACATTTAAGTGATAGATTTCAACCCTGCACACTGATTTAAGTAGGCCCTTTACCAAATCATTCCCTTGGATTTAATTATTAAAATTCTGCCCATTATTTTTTTTAACTAACATGTCTTTCTCCAAGTAGTTATCACCAGGGTAAGATCTGAGGTAGGTAATAAAGCAAAATACAGATGAAACATGATTCAAATTTTCTGATTAGATAGACATAAAAAAGTTAATTGACTTTTTCTAATCTCAGAATTCAGTGGTGAAACCAGGGAGAAGAGGACATATTTCCCAAAGTCCTCTCCTGAGCTTTTATTTTGTTAACTTTCTTTTTATTTTTTTACTATTGGTTTTAAGACTGTCACCAACTTTTTATTCCTTCACCTACAAGATATCCATACACAGAGAATATATTTTTTTTCCTCCAAGTACTAGCTACTGTTTTAAAATTTTACACGTGGTGGTTTGGAGGTGTCTCCTGCCAAACACTAGAAGAGATTTTCATTTTACTTGTGCCACATGACAGGGAGTTTCACATGACGTCTGTCTCTCTCTGTTCTGCCTCAGGTTAGCAGAGATGTGTACGTACACTAAGACACTCAGAGTGAGTCAACAAGGGTTGGGGAGGTAAATGGGATTAGGACCTTGACTTAAGATGAGAGGAGGACCCTTCCTCACCACCAGCTCATGAGCTGAAGGGAGTCTTGCAGCCTGTTCCCACCCTGGGGCCTCAACTACGACGTGACCATTTCTCATGAAGAAAGCATTTGGGTCTTCACTTCAACTGGGTCTTCGCTTCAGCTGCTTTCATTTCAATGGCAAACACTTACTGACTGGAGGTCCCTTACTATTTAAACACGGGGAGGCTTGCCTGATGAAGGACTACGTGTGACTGAAACCCTGTCACCTTGGGCAGCCCGAGAGGAGACGACCTGGGCTCAGGCTGCAACCACTGGCTACTAAACCCGTAACAGGAATGACAAGACATGACACCCTTTCAAGCCTTCCGAATTAGAGTCTATGTAGAAGCTAAATCGACTTGAAACACGGTTTCCCTTGAAGACTGCATTTCTCTTTTTTTCCCCAGGCTTGCCTTGTCTCTCAGCAGTGCTGAGAAAGTAGATAAACAGGAATGTGATACCAACCGTGAACTGCTGGTTCTGTCGTCGCCGTGGTGTCTACAGACAGGAACAGAGGATTGGAGGAAGGGAGGAGACAGGAGGAACGGCATGCAAAAAAAGGGAAAATGGAAAAAAAATGGAACAGATAATATATGAGCAAGCTTTCAAAGAACATTGCGTGACAAGCAATAATAAATGAAAAGCAAAAAGCATTTGAAGTGAGTTGCACTGTTTTAAGACATGCCTTCAGCTCAAAGCTGCGAGCCAGTGAGGAAAACAGTAAATTTCTTTTGTTTCTGGGGGGTCGGAGGTGGGCTGGGGAGGGTCTTGTCAGGACACATCTACTTTCTAGTCGATAGTCAGGGGGCACATGCAAAGTGAAGAGGAACACCAGTGCAAACTCAGTGACTGGGAGGTGGCTCTTGAACGCACCAGGGCTCAGTGCCAGTGATGGCAAAGCTCAGTTGGGAAGCTGGCTAGACAACAGATTCATCATTCAAACATTGCCTTTGTTTCAACCCAACCCATCCAGGAGCTTGGGCTTCCCGGCTGCCCATGAGGTGACATGGAGTCACTGGCGCTTTCTGGATCTTTCCTGGCTCCTGCTCAAGGTGCGGGGAGATGAGCAGACGGGCTCCACTTTTCCATCCAGTGTTTTATAGCCCTGTAGAGTCCAGCTGGAAAGTGCCATCAAGAGGGAAGGCATAAGCCTGTTAAAAGTTTCCTGCACACACACAAATATACCACAAATCCAGAAGAGCACACAGGTCGGACATGAAATCATGCGAGTCTGTACACTTTGCCAAATGCCACAGCCAGTCACGTGACACTTCCTAAACTCAAGGGCTCAGCCATCCGTTGGCTCTTGAGGCAGCACCGCCGCTGCCACGCTCATGGTGCTGAGTGCCTGGGGGCCTGCCTTCATGGCTGGGTGAGGAGAAAGGCACTTCTTTTCTTGCTCTCACTGTCAGATGCACTTGCTGGGTAGTAGAAACTGTGCTCTGTCTTGCCTTCCATTTCTAGTGAGGTTCAAGTTTTCTGCTTCTACCGGCTTCCCACCCAGGCTTGGCATACTGGCTGCTCTTGCTTCTTCACAGGAAATTCCCCAAGGGGCTCAAAATTTTTTCTCTTTATTTTTGGCTGGAGGGAAAGTGGGATAAATATCTAACAAAATGCATGATGACATTCTTTTTTGCAGAGTTGTTTTTAACACCCCTCTCCTAGCCAACTTCATTCCAAAGTCAACCCATCTGGCCAGGCTTTAATTTTCAGCTCTGCAAGTTTGTTTCTTTCCCAAGTCTCCTTCTGGCCAGAAGGGAGAGGGGGGGACACCGCTGTTGCCACAAAGATGACATTTCAGCTGCAGAGGGATTCTGGGTTATACCTGCAAGTGGTTGGTTACCTGATATATATATATATATATATTTTTTTTTTGACACAGTTGTTTAGTTGGTTATTGTTTTCATGACTTCAGAAGATTCCAGAAACTCAGAACTTCCAACCTGACACAGACAATGTTTAAATGTACTGGAATGCCAAATATAATTTGGGGGTGGGGACAGGCTCCACTGAGCCTGGCGCTTCAGCTTTATAAATGTGGCACATGGCACATGGTTTCACACTGGTATTCCCCTTCAGTTGGCATGTTTTTCTCGGGACCCTGTACCATAAAAAAAAAAAAATTGAAGAGCCCTGAGAAGGACTTCCTAGAAGGAGCCATAATTAACCAGGTGTTTGAGACCACTGCAGCTTCATTTAACTTTTGACTGAGTGTCTGAAGAATCAGTGAAGGCAAGAGAAGCACAACACACACTGTGTCAGAAACACAATACTTACTTATACGTCAGGTCTGTATGCATAAAACAGCAGTGAAAAAAACCAAACAAAAAAAAAAAAAACACACCAAAAAACCAATAACACTGAAAACCGTACAGTTGGGGTATCACTACACCAGGTCTCATGACACAGCTGGCAACATCTCCTCACTTACAACAACCCAGTCAAGGGTTTGCTGGAGGTGTGTTCAACTTGAGGGGCCAAAAAAAAAAAAAAAATCAAAGGCATGTTTGCACAGACACATTTATAGAGGCATGCGAACACAGTTTATGGCTAGGCACTGGCTCCTTCCCCCCAATTAAGGGAAAATTGCAAAGGGTATATTGGCTTCTTATTTCTGTAGCTGCATTTCCACTAGGCGTTATTTTTCACCAGGCACATCATTAAGTGTACAATGGACAAGAGAGAGGCAACAGTAAAATCTCAGGGTTAGGGTCTGCAAAAATAACACCTTAACATTTAACAAGTGACCTCAGTTTACTGTCTTCCCACATCCCAACATTGCACCAGCCTTATGAGACATTCGACCAGGTGAAGCTAGGTGTCAGTTTGCTGGTGGGGACCAGCACGTGGAGGAAGAACAGCTCACAGTGGAGTTTGCTCCCCCATTCTGTGGGTGGGGGAATCCAATAATTGCACCCACCGAGGATGGGAGGAGAAGAAAACAAAACAAACATGTTGAAGCACAGTTAAGAGCAAACACACTTTTTCAAGTCAAACGCCACAGTCAGTGCAGCTGCAAATGGGAACGCCAGGCTCAGCAAGGGAGGTGGGAGGGGCTTGCCGCAGAGCACAGGTGGGCCGCAGGGTTCACAGGGAGACTGAGGGGGTGTTGCAGGAGCTGCTGATTCCATTTCTCTAGAAGCATCTGGAGTGCTATCTAAACAGAAGCTATTTGCAAGTAAAGAATCCTGTATATATTCTTTAGTAGGGACTTTGTGCTCCCCCCGCAGGAGAGCACTGCGACAGGACCTAACTCTCTTTCATAATTGCCTTATGACTTCATGCAGAGACCAGACACGCTGGCTCTGCGGTGAGGGCTGCTCTGGGAAGCAGGATTTATTAGGGTGTCCTCCTCAGATGATGGCAGAGAGGTGGAGCCTACACCCCAGCGCCAGCATGTGAGGCCGCCATGTTGTTTGATGCATTCTAAGTGCACAGGCCACTTGTAAAGGGTCAGTCTCAAATGCTGTACAACTAGCTTGAAAAAAATGAGTGCTTATTTGCCCAAAGAAAAGCTTTTTTTTTTTTCCTTTTAAACAAACAAAGAAACCCTTTATTTCTGCTGCTGTTCTTAAAAGTACATTCTTTTGAGCTAGGCCTATGAGAAAAATAGGTCACACTGGTCTTACAATGTTGAATGCTAAAATTAAAAAGGCCTTGCTGAGCCATTGTCT
The DNA here is from genome assembly GCF_950295315.1 of Erinaceus europaeus. NCBI lineage: Eukaryota > Metazoa > Chordata > Mammalia > Eulipotyphla > Erinaceidae > Erinaceus > Erinaceus europaeus. Next base: position 18,238,675 of record NC_080181.1, on the reverse strand, counting down.
CTGTTTTATTTTAATTACAAGGAGGGAGAAATTTACTGGGCCTTTTTTTTTTTAATCCTGTCAACAGAAAAATAGTTCTACATTCTTGCCAGCCCAGTAAGTGCTTGTGGTCTTAACCACTTGCTCACTAGCTTTTTTTTTTTTTTTTTTTTTAATTTTTAAATTCTCTTTATTTATTGGACAGAGATAGGCAGAAATCGAGAGAGAAGGGGGAGATGGGGTGGGGGGAGAGAGACCTGCAGCTTGCTTTTCCCCTGTAGGTGGGGGACCAGGAGCTTGAACCCGGGTCCTTGCGTGCTGTGATGTGTGCAATTAACTGGGTTCACCACCACCTCACTAGCTTTTTTACACAATCAAACACACAATCAAACAAGGAATCCAAGGGTGGGCCTGCGTTGTGAACTGAAAGGTACCTGTTTCACTAAACGTTGACTTCTTTCCTTAGTCTCCTCATGCAAACAATTTATTGGAGCCTACCTTTAGAAATCAGTCACTATCACCATGCATATTTCTCCTTGCAGTAGAAGATAGTTACAAAAACCAAAAGGTCTTATCAAGGTGTGGGATTAGAGACACTAGCTGTTTAGCCAACTACCAAAAAAAAAAAAAAAAAACTTGCATGAGAGAGGCAGCTGGGCAATATTTAGTTGAAACAGTCATGTGGAAGCTCCACTGTGGCACATTCTAATCCTTTCATATGGATTCTCTCCAACTCAGAATTGTTCATTGAGTGTGACAGACTGGGGGTTTAAAAACTAATCCATAAATTAGTCCGTGGTCTCAAACACAACGGGTACCATAAATGAAAATGAAAACCCTAGAACAGAATTAAATTCACAACCTTAAATCCTTTTTGCTTCCCCAATGCTCTGTGGAGCTCCCACTTTCTAATGCATATGACTGCAAGGCTGACTTGGGGAGGGGGGCAGTGTATGTGAACAGGGTGTACATAAAAAAAAAAAAAAAGCAGTGTAATAACCCAGAGAAGCCAATCTGCTCAAAGCAGAGCTTCATTATAAAGGCTCTAAATTCCCTCATTTTGATTGTCACAAGCCTCAACGGAAGCATACTAAGCAGTCCAGACATATTTTAATACACCCCCCCCAACTGCCAGTTGATTTTCTTAACTAAAGTCAATAAGGAACCAATGGGTTTTCTTAATTGAATTTCCCTCCAGTTTGTGTTATGGGGCTGCTTTAAATCTAGACACTAGGGCAGGCAAGGAATTCCCTTGACAATTTTATTTTCATAGTTGTGCTGTGCTGGCCAATATCTGTTATGTATAGTGGCTGCTTCCTCTCCCACCCGCCCTCCTCTTTTTATTTATTTCTGACTGATCTAAAGTCTATTGAAAGCAAAAATACATGCTGGAAAATTAAACTCTGGAATTTATTTTCTAACAGTTTCCCCCATTCATTTGACTTCCACCTGTGCTCTGCTTTAGTCAAACTCACATTGCTCAGGGGTGGGAGGAGACAGGGACAGAACTGGAGAAAAATAAATAAATAAAAAACAACACTCTTACTTTTTAATGTCATCTCTCCCCTGAGTGAAGGGACTGTGTGCCTTGGAACAGCAGGAAGGGGAGTGGATTTTTTTTTCCCCTTTGTGAGGCAATTTCAAGTTTTGTTAAAAGCTGCTCTGAATTGTTCACTTGTGCTGCCGTGCCCCTGAGATCTTTTCATTTGCAAACCAGATGTTCTGAAAATAATAGGAATCTGTGCAGTGGTTGTGTTTAACAAGGAAGACAATTCCTCCATCATGTCTTGTGAATGCTGGGTGGGACAAGGGGACAGACCTAGGGAAGGCACAGGTGGAAGGAGGAAGGAGGTCTGGAGAAGGACAGACTCCTCTGGAGTTAGCCACCAAGAAAGCTTTCTAAACCCTGAGAAACCTGGTTTTGTGGGATTAGCATTTTTTTTGCACTGTTGATAAATGAATGGGTAGTGTAAAAATATGTCATGTCTTTAACTCTTGGATTCTTTTAAAACAGGGAATGTATGATAGTGCCATGGGGGGGGGGAGCTCACTGCCCTTCTCTAACTTCTTTTTTGAAGAAAAAAAAACAGGGGGGTCGGGAAGTGGCGCACTAGGTTAAGCACACATAGTACGAAGCTCAAGGAGAGTGCAAGGATCCCAGTTTGAGTCCCTGGCTCCCCACCTGCGGGAGGGGGGGGGGGTTCTTCACAAGCAGTGAAGGTCTGCAGGTGTCTTTCTCTCCTCCTCTGTCTTCCCTTCCTTCCTCTCTCCATCTCTCTTTGTTCCATCCAATAAAGAGAGAGAGAGAGAGAGAGGAATGGCCACCAGGAGCAGTGGATTTGTAGTGCAGGCACTGAGCCCCAGTAATAACCCTGGAGTCAAAAAAAAAAAAAAAAAAAGAAAGAAAAAGTCAGGTGATCTGTCAAGTGATCACTCTTTGTTAATTTCTTCTATTCTTTCTTAGATCAATAATAGGTCAGGAAATGGTTGGCCCTGGTGGTGTTATAACAGGTTTTTAATCACCAAGACAATAGAACTGTGAGAAGTTAAGACAATAAGAAAACAAACAAACAGAAAATGGCTATGTCCTCTGGGGACAAAAACTCAAAGGTAGCCACTACTTAAAAGGTGGCTCGTGGGTATTTTCTGGTGTCCGAACAAATGAATACTCTTGTTGTCTTGACATACCACCTCTCAGGGAACGTTTGGTAACTACTCAATAAATGCATGAATGAAAACCAGTATTAATGAAATAGATGCCAACTCAAGAAAAGAAGGCAGTTTAATAAACATTTGAGGATGAAAGATGTGTATTCCTAGCAACAACAGTTTCATATGTGCCTGGGACATACATACAAACAGCACATGTGTAGACACATACACACGCACACGCGCACACACACACACACACATACACTGAAGATGGATGCTTGGAATAATTTCCAGAGTGCTACTCTTTCTTGCCTGCATGCTATCTACTTTTCTGATGGCACAGACCGGATTCTGTTTCTCCTGTCATCTGCCTCTATTCAACTGTTTGCTGAGAGCCTGCCCGCTAGCACATGAACATCTGCTCCTTGTGCCATGCTGGTATCAGTAGTAGAGGAGTGGGCATCATTCAGGCAGGACCCCGGGGTAGTTGTCTAGATGTGAGCACAGCTCTGCTGTGATTTAGAAGGTCGTGACACAAGTTCAGACCTAAGCACAGGCCAGTTATAATCTTTGTATTTCTGAAACTGAAAACGTGTCATGGCACTGAATCTTTTTCACTTGACAGGGCAACGGCTGGACTTTATATGGTCTAGTCTACACTACATATACAAAAGAATTCACAATGTTCAAACTATGAAAACAAACAAAACACAAACAAAAACCTTGCAATTCTCTTATCAAGGAACACACACACACACACAAATGTAATTGGACACATACTTTTGAAAAAGAGAAACACTCATTTAGAAACTGGCCTACTTCATTCTGATGAAGGAAGTCTGAGACATGTTTCAGAACTTGGCCCAATAGCTATTCAATTCTTATTCTATTGGTGCTTTTATTTATTTATTTATTTATTTATTTATTTATTTATTTAATTAAAAGTCTCATGGATGGTGTGACCTACAGGTTAGACTCCTACTGGTCTGCATGTTCTGTTTCAGCTGCTAAGGGCTTTTCAGTCTGAGTACTGAAGCTTGGGAGGTGGCTCAGTGGGTAGAGGACCTGCCTTCCCTGCTTCAAGCTCCAGCTCTGGTTCCCAGCACAGTATGGGAGCACCATGGAAAGTACTGAGGGGACTCCATGGGTGGTGGAGTAGTGATTTGGTGTCTCCCTAGTCACCTTTTCTGTTTCACTACCCCATTCCATCTCCTTCTCACAAAAAAAAAAAAGAATGCAAAGAGTAAAAGCTGGGCCAAGGAGAAAGCTCAGCTGTATCAAGCATGCTGAGGTCTTGGGTTCATTTTCTGGCACCACACAAAAAAAGTCTGGAGAGGGGGCCGGGCAGTGGCTCACCGGGTTAAGCGCACACAGTGAAAAGCTGCAAGCATCTGTTCAAGGATCCTGGTTCGAGCCCCCAGCTCCCCACCTGCAGGGGGATCGCTTCACAGGCGGTGAAGCAGGTCTGCAGGTGTCTGTCTTTCTCTCCCCCTCTCTGTCTTCCCCTCCTCTCTCCATTTCTCTCTGTCTTATCCCATAAAATGGCCTCCAGGAGCAGTGGATTCATACTGTAGGCTCTGAGCCCCAGTAATCGCCCTAGAGGGGAAAAAAAAAAGTCAAGTGTTTTATGTGCTGACATTCATCATCAAGCATCTAACTCAGGATGCAAACAGGAAGAAATGGTATAACTACCACATGAACGAGAGAGAGAGAGAGAGGGGCCACATTTTTCGTAAGACAATTATAGGAAAATGCTCGATCCAGCTGTCGGACAGGGATGGAAGGTGTTGCCAAACATAGAAACAGAAATGGGTGATTTTAAGTATGGTTAATGCACCGAGTCAACTAACATCAAACCAAGTTCCAAACAAACAAACCACCACACCAGCAGGGTTCTCTTTGCTTTGAGTCCCTGAGAGGCATCTTCTTGGAGGACTGAAATGGCCGTCTCTCCATTCTTAACAGAAAACTCCAGGGAGTCAGATTATGCAACCTGCCCTTCTGGACTGCAGCCTCTACCTTCATGAAAGAAACAACAGGGATAACTTGATGTGGTTCAGCCAGAGAGAGGGACTAACAGCAGAGGGGACTCGTGATGGCGGCAGGTGAGACAGCAATACAGGGTCATAACATCAGCGAGTGGGAAACAGAACAGAGATTCCTAAGATCATGAGGGTAAATGGCTCCCTTCCCAATGCTACCCCTCCAGTGGATGTCATAATGAGAAGTGATCCTAATGGCACCTATATCCTTGGAATGGCAAAGGGACAACTCTACTGTATGGCAAAGTGGCTGCAAATCTTTCTTTTATAGCTCCTATGCCAGCAAAACTTCTTCCACAGGTTAAGAGAGAGGAGGAGAGAGGCAGGGAAGCCATTCTTCCATATGTGAATCTAATTGCTCCTGTGTGCCTTTGGAGGGAAGTCAGGAGACAGGGTCTTCAACATCAGAGTCTCCTTCCCACCAGCTCTGTGTATCTGGGTGGGAACTACTGACCCCAGCAGGGCCCACATATCTTATCTTCCAAGAATATCCAAGGTGAAGCTATAGGAGTTAAGGAATCAGTGGACATCTATAACATGCTGAACAATGTCCCCATCCTGGTTATGGAAGACAAAAGGGAACACTTCCCTACAGAGAATTCTAAAATCAACTATCACCTTTGGGGTTTAAAAAGACTCTTCTGGGAATCCCAGGACTATTCTGGGGCCATGTGCTGGTGGATTCGGTTGAGTGCGCACATCACTAAGGACCACAAGGATTTGAGTTCAACCTCCCCAGTTCCCACCTGCAGGAGGGACGCTTCACAGGTGGTGGAGAACTGCTGCAGGTGTTTTTTGCTTTCTCTCTCCTTGTCTATTTCCCGACTCCTCTTAATTTCTCTCTGTACCATCAAAACAAAAAGAAAAGAAAAGTGGGGGGTGGGAATGGCTGCTGGGAGCAGTGGATTCCTTGTGCAGGCACTAAGGCCCAAGGATAATACTGGTTGGGCAATAAAACAAAAACATTTTTTTTTTCCTATTGCTCTTGGACACTTTTCTTGCAATATGATCCTGACTTGGATAATGGATTTCAGTTAGTTACTGCATTTGACTAGAAGAAAAGAAACAGGTGACAGTGGGCTTCTGTTCCTTTTTGTTTAAGCTTGGGCTTGAGATCACTGTCACTAGATTTAGCTGTAGAAGCTTTTAAGGCTAATGGTAGCTGGGATGTACCAAACTGAGTTGGGGGGGGTGAGCCTGGATCTATGAAGTAGGACATGGACACATCCAGCTCCACAGCAGTCCATCTGTTTGAAGAAAGGAATCCAAAGTTCAAGTCTACAAGGGGACTGACTTCCTGGGCAAGACACATACATACATATATGGGTGCTGGTTAAGACACAGTTAGCCTGCAAGATTACACCCATTAAGGAAACAAAGGGCAGTGTTGCTCTAGTAATAGTCTCAATTTAGACTCCTGAGCACACTAGCAAGAATCTGGGCTTTCATGGCCACAAATGAGTGCTAGGTAGAGGGTTCAGCTGCCAGCACAGGAGGCGAAGTGAGTGTCTGTGAGGTCATCCTACGTTCTCTTGAGCAACAAGGCTGGCAGCAGAGTGAGACAGAAGCAGAGCCAGGTCCCTAGAAAGTCCCCTCAGAGGTGGACAGACATGAAGCACTGTTTGTTTTGAACATCTGTTCTAAAACGAAGGCACTGCAGTGGGAACCGTGAGCTGGAGTTGGAGCTGTTCTGAGGATGTGAGATTAGCTTGGGAGTGAAGGATGAAGAACTGTGAACTGGAGTGCCTCTGCTGAGTCCCCCGGATTGAATGTGAGTGGGGAACAGTTCAGGGAGTATTCAGACAGGTCTTAAGAAAAAAAAAAAAAAAAGAGAAAAAGTAAAAAGAAAAGAAAAGCCAGCGAGCGGCCAGTCACAGATGAAACGTGTGTCCATGTCCGAGAGAAAGAGGGTGCTTCAGCACAAGTGTGTAAGGTCCCCGCCTGGCTACCTAGATGGAAACTTGCACAGTGAGTGGTGACCAGTTGTGCAAAGACAAAACAACAGGCTTCTGAAGGGGTTTCCTGCCAGGCAGGGTTCATGCAGGCAGCGCGGTGGAGAAGGATGTAACATACTCTGTCGCCCGAGGAAGCTTTCCCAGGGAACTTTACGAAAGCCTGGTAACAAGAGCTCAAGCTGATTCGGTTCACAAGCTGGATAAGAGGGAGGAGCTCAGGGAAGGTAAACGCCTAGTTGGCCGCTGGGTAGCCTGGCTGCTCTTCTGCGAGTTTAGGAATGACACAATAAGCGGGGGGAATAGATTCCCCACAGTAAGCCAAGTTGACATCAGAAGCAGAAGGAACTTGAAAAAGGAATATATACAGATAAGAATTTAGGAAGCAGCCAGGAAAGAATGCAAGACACAAAACCAATAGGATTTTTCACAAAATGTTCCATTAAGGGTCGGCATGGATTTAAAAAAAAATTTTTTTTTATGAGCATAACATTCAGAAAAAACAAACAATCCCTAACTATTAGCGTACTTAAAAATGCCCATGGCTAGAAAAGGGATGAACACAAAAGATGCCACATGGCATTGTGTCATTTCAGAAAGGAATGAGGTCTCCTGGTTCTAACGAAGCAGTCTGAATCTGTGTTGGAACCGACTCCAGGGAAACCTAAAAATGTCCCTAAAAGTCAGTGTGAAGGATGGTAGCTGCATCCAGGGTGCTGAAGAGAAAAATACGGGAAGAACTGTGAGTAGAATCTCTGTGTTTTGAAAGAAATCCAGGGGTGGAATGGTCGACCCAGGGACCCAGCTCAGAGAGGCCTGGTTGTCTCACTGATGACAGAATGAAGTGGAGATGTTCCCTATGGGAAAGGGTGGGAAGGCCTTAGCGCTCTGTCCTACCATGGGAGGCATAGGACACTCCAGGGCTCCCAAGCAAGCATGATTCAGTGATATGAGAGGTCCTGGGTACCAGGAAGGGGATAGATGACATGCCTCCTCTCCCTCAGTGATGTCAGAAGTGAGAGATGAGGCGACTTAGTTGAAAAAGTATGAGATCATCCGAAGAGGCAAGGCTCCGGGGCACAGTTGACGTGGCTGCCTGCCTCTTCCACCCCGAAATGAGAGGCATGTGTGTGCCTGGCATGGAAAAGACAGTGACACCTTCTGGTCACTGTGACTGCCCAGGCAACACACACAGTAGGTGACACTGTCGGCAGGGACTCTCTGAGGCAACAAGGACTCGATGCTTTGGGGCTCACACACATGGGCAAGGAAAAGGGTATGTATCATCCTTCACATGAATGCTGATGGAATTAAGACAAGGAGAAGACAAAAAGCCACGATACTTACCATTTTGCCACGCAAGGCCAAGTATAAGCTACCAGCCAGGCTGTCATTTATCAGAGCATCCACTTTGAACAGCGATGCTCAAAAAAAAAAAAAAAAAAAAAAAAAGAATTCTCATAGGTACAATCTGCAAAAATAGCTAATGTCTGTTTAAGTGCTAGGATGTCAAAGATCTTCTAAGATTCAACTTAAGAACACAGTAGCTACTGTTTAGTAGGAGTTCCAGGATAAAGGAACAATAAATGCAAGGATCTCTAAAGGAAACTGTCGGGCTACTTTCACTATAGACAAGAAAGACAATATACATTCAGGACATTTTCAATGGTAATGAAGGTACCATACCTGTGATGATGGTGGTGGTGGTGGTGGTGGTGGTGGTGGTGGTGGTGGTGGTGGTGGTGGTGGTTGTGGGAGGAGGGATAGTTGTGGGGGGATCTGGATAAAAAACAAAAAGGAAAATCAAACCCACAATGCTGAACACAACAACGACCAGTAGTGACAAAACAAAGGCATGAGGACATTGAGATGTTTGTCTGATGACTTTCCCCCTTTGAAAACAAAAGGTGTTTGTTTGTTTGTTTGGGGGGTGGGTGGGTGTCTGTTTGTTTTCCTCCAAAGGTGTGTGTCTTGTAATTCTAACCCCCAAGTCTTGGGTGGAAGAGCTAAGAAAAGAAGAAAAGAGGGTTATGTTAATGAAGTGAGTTAAGGATGAGGCGATGTAGGGGGAGAAACAAAATCATAACATATGACATCCCCACCTAGTCTGATCTCAAAGGTGAGGTTAAGCCAGCTCAGTGCCCTTGAGGGTACAATGGCTGACATTCTACTTTGTGCTTCTGTGGACGGGAGAAGGCAGAGGAGATGGAGCTGCTCTATTTAAAGGGCTCCTCTCAGCCAAGGATGAGTATGTGCCTGCTCCCTTGCTCTCTACCACTGCTAACTTCATTATTCTCCATCAATACACCCCAGCAGGAAGTAAAACTATTTCTACCCCTGTAATAAACACAAAGAAGAGAGAATGTCACCACTAAATATCACGTTCCAAGCATAGGAGATTTGGCCAAGATTTTATTTTTTAGAAGTCAATAAATTTTACAGCTGATAAATATTAACAAGCTAGTTGCCTTTGCTGGTGTGAGAATGCGTGACCCTGAGCGGATGACAACGATCACACTGAGGTTTCCCATTTTGTAAACAAGAGAATCAAGTATATTTGGGCCTTGACCCCCAGAGGCAGAAATTGGGGAGGGAATTCTCTCAGATGTTTGATATACTGTATATTCTTCTGCCATGTCAAACATTATTTGGGTAGGAAGGAGGGGGTCGGGAGAAGGGAAGGGCAAATATAAAAGAGGGGGAAAAAAATTCTCGGCCCAAATGATCAAACTGAATGTCTTAAATTGTCAGCAAGACTTTGAACTAAGCAATCATTCTGCTATAACAGAGCATAAGGTGATTTGAAGGCTTTTGATTTTAAATTTTATCTAAAGCACATCAATTTTTTTCTCCCTGACACATCTGGTGTCCTTTTATCTCCAAGTGAGCTCTTGGATTGTCTAATTAAGACATCAAAACTTTAATTATGTACTGCACCTCTAACGGACTTGGTGCAACTTCCTCAAAGTTTGTGCAAATACTATCTCAGTGTTTGCTTGTAAGGGCTGCTAGCATGGTGACTACTACTTATCAATAGTCCTCCAAACTGATTCTCAATCACAAACATGTGGGTATGGTAAGGAGGAACTGACAGACAAGTGTTCTTTTTTATAGCAGGAGACTTGGCTCATGCAAGTTAGGGATGCAAGCAATATTATTATTTAAAAATATTTAAGCTACAAGACAGGCAGAATGAGTGGGAGGAGAAGAAACGGGGTGAGAGAGACCACAGCACTGAAGCTTCCTTTAATGTGTTAAGGGCTGGGCTGGAACCTGGGCTGAGCACATGGCAAAGCAGTGCACTCTCCATGTAAGCTATTATTCCACCAGTCCACCAGGGTTGTCAACATCCTGTGAAAAGCAGACTCCTGGGTAAGATCAGAAAGAAAAAAGAAAAAAAAAACTCTTAATCTCCTCCAAGAAGTAAAAGTGATGAAAGTAGTGATTTCAAGCTACTTTTCTAGAAGAATCAGACTAGAAAAACAAATGATTCAAGCAGTAAGTTCAGTCTTGCTCCTCGAGCACCATCGTATGGAGAAGCAGCTTGTGACCTGATAGAAGACTCAGGTCCAGCTGGCCCTGCAGCAGGTGCAGGTGCAGAGAGAGAGAGGAGGCGGTGCCCCGACCCCTGATCTGAGTGCTAGAAAAATCCTCTCCCTGGACTCACTGCAATCCACCGGGTGCCGCTGCCCACCATGTGACAGCTAGGTTGGCTTTTCAGTTGTGGCACCATTCTTGTGTGCATCCCTTAAAAGGCGCGCACACACCTGAGAAATGTCTCCTGAAACCACCGTAAGGTTATGGCGAGCCCCATTTCGAAGAGTATGAGCACCCAGTGTGGGACGCCCGGAATGCAATCAAACAGGACTTGCGTGTGGTTTGAAAATATGATCATGAGCCAAGGGCCAGACTGACAAGGGCACAGACTTTAGAAGAATGTCATTGGTTCTCTTTAATTTTATGGAAACTACACATTTCCAGTCATTTTCAGCAGTACTGTGGTAACTATTGTTCTTCACATCTAGCTCAAGTGACCTGAGTGAATCAGGTTCTGTGAACAAGTATAACCTCAGTGCTTACAGTATTTCTAGCTGAGAGCAACTGGCAGCCACTACTTAAGCAAATATAGCCTTAGAGTTAGTGAGCTGCATTTGACATAGAGAAGGTAAAAGAATAAAACCAAATACTTTCACTGTAGTGAAACTAGCCAGCTAGATTCTCCAAGTAGGGGAGTTACTAACTTTAAAGGCATGCTAACTCTTAGTTCATAAAATACTTTCAAAGTTACTATAGCACTATAATAAATCCCCTTTGCAAAGACATTCTACCCCTATCTTCTCAAATGCAGAGACTGTTTTATTAACAGACAAGGAATGCATCAGGTTAGTATTCTAGTCTGTCAACTTAAGCATCGCTACCAGCACAGATTAAGGAAGAGAGGGAGAGAGTAAATTGTATATCTAGTAAATCCCTAGACAAGAATAACTATAGCATCTTGGGCTGGGGGAAATAGGTATGTGATGGTAGATGTGTTTGCCATAATAGGCAGGTTTCCTTGGTCTTTGGCTTTCAAATACTGCACTCTGCTGCAGAGAGTTCATTCCAAAAGACCATTGTTCTGTTGGAGATAACTGCCCTATTGGGAAGGGGGGAGAGTGAGAGGAACCACAAGGAAAAACATGGATTTTGCTAGAGACTATGGAGCGAAAGTACTATGTAACTGAAACACACTTACACAGCCATATGAACTTGGGCTTGTTAGGTGACCGTCTAGAGCTTTTTTTTTTTCTTTTATAATCTGCAGCCTGGCTGATGCTAAGGTTTACCTTGTGGTGCTATTGTGAAGATTAGAGGTGACTGGGCATGAAAAATACTCAGTGGTAAGACAAAGTGGGCGCTAAGTACATCTAGCAATATGTCACTATCCTTAAGTATTCAGATAGATCTGTCCATCAAATCCATGGAATGTCTTTCAGCTTGAGATGCAGGAACAGCAAGTAGAATCAATCCAAATTGTTTTTCCATGCTACTTAGTCTTATGGACTGTTATTTTTTTCCATCTTTATCATATAAACAGGATGAAATTCTGTACACCTGGACAAGAAGGGACTCCCATGAGGTGCAAACCTTGATGTGAAGAGACAGAATAGAAGAACAAAGTGCCTCAAGGGACTTTCCTTCTATCTCCTCACATCAGCTGGGTGTGAAAAGTCCAGGAGTCCTGGTGGCTCTGCGTTTGCTAAGCTGAAAGGGGACCATCAGTCGGCTTCTCCCTGCGTGGAGGAGCTAGTCCCCTCACTGTGGTCATCCACTGTCTATGGACTGTGGTGTGGAGATGCTATGGGGGGTGTGTGCAAAGAAAACATTCTTCGGGGGTCAGGTGGTAGTGCAGTGGGTTAAACGCATGTAGTGTGAAGCGCAAGGACGGGCTCAAGGATCCTGGCTTGGGTCCCCGGCTCTCCACCTGCAGGGAGTCGCTTCAAGAGCGGAGAAGCAAGTCTGCAGGTATCTATCTTTTTCTCCCCTTTTCTGCTCTCCCCTCCTCTCTCGATTTTTCTCTGTAAAAAATTAAGAACAAAAGAAAGGAAGGAAGGAAGGAAGGAAGGAAGGAAGAGAGAAAGAAAGAAAACATTCTTCTACGAAGGCTGACATTCTAGCTTTGCATTCCGGTGGTGAGAAATCTGAACCTTACAGGGACAAGCAAGGGGGCAATACCTTAATACCCATGCCACTGAAGTACAAAACATGCTTCTCTATCATTCAAAAGATCCCTATGCTTCTCTTCTTCATAAGGAAAGTGGCCAGGTCCTAAGACATGAGGGGAGCAAATCTACCATATGCACGCATACTGATATGTGTATATATGTGTGTCTCTTCATAGACACCTATGTTTGGATTACTTACACAGCCAGCAGGAAGAAAGAAAGGCACACAAAATATTCAGATATTTACAGGACACTGAATTTTTCATGTCTACAGTTACTCATTCTGTGTTATGTCATTTCATGACTTGTTTTTTTTTCCTGGAATAAAAGTAAACCAAGAGACTTCAACTGCAAAGAAAAAGACTCAATTTATCTTCCTAAGAAACAGTACACTCCTTGCTAAATAAAGAATATTCAGTACATGTGACATTGACAATAAAATGCAAATGGATATATGTTTAAAATACTACCAGAGGGTGAGATACACAATATGCTTTAATTATCCTGTAAGCAAGATTTAGGAAAACAAATTAAAAGAGAAAACATTTCTGTTCAAAGTAGTAGCCCTTGGTGGGAGATGCAGCTACCAACTAGTCGTCCTATTTTTTCCCCCCAGGTATTTACTGGCTTGCAACATCTTCTGGAAGGTAATAGCTTCATGCTGAAAATAGGATATTTCTGCTCATCAAAGCAGAAGAAAGGCTAACCCAGGTATCATAGGAAAATACCACTGGGAATAAACTTTCTGAGCTGAAAAGCCATTAATTGGTAAGGCTGAGTTCTGCAGTCATTATTTCTAACATAATCTCCATAGCTTGTGCCTGAGGACACAGCTCTCCTAACTCAGCACGACCAGAGACTGTGATCTAGTGGGGAATCCCCAGGATTAGAGGTGGAGAAGAAAAGTTGCTGCACTCCCAGGTGGAGACACTGGGGCCCACCTCAGGCTGGGCTGCTTTCAGCTGCTGAAGGGAACAAGCCAGTGGGGTCTGGGATTTTGCAAGGGGAGCGGGGAGCCGGGAGCAGCAGCTAACGTGGGTGGGAATGAGTCTGGAGGAAGAGCGCTTTATCTTCTCACGTACCGTATACATACAGCAAGTAATCCGAGTGAGCCTTGCCCACTATGTTGGAGGCTTCACAGCGGTATGTACCGTTATCTGTTTTGTTTAGGTTATTGATGAACAAGTTGGGTCCGGACAGCACCGCGTGTTGAGGCATTTCATCATCGACTCTCACCCAAGTCACCACCACAGGCCTGCGGGGGGCGAGGGGAGAGAGGCAGGTTGCATTAGCATTTCCCACTAACATGTCTGCATCCAGCTTCTCGCCGGCCTGTTAAACACATCACATGCAGGGTGGCGTAATTAAGAGTACCCACTGCAGGTAATTTAAGCTCACAGAGTAATAACCATGAAGCCTTGAGATATCTGCTTGGAATAGAGCCTTAAAATAAAATAAATAACAACAAACCCGTGGTCAGGTGTTGAGAACTTTTCAACAGACCACAAGCAGGAGGCTCATTATTTCCATCGCATTTTCGACAAATCAGCACAATAAAAAACACCTCAAACCTCCCCTCCCCCATTTTCCCAGCCCTGCTGGGTGGTTTCACACCAGTCCAGACAGGCCAGAGCTCACCCATTGTTAATCATCTCATTAATTGGGGGGGAGGGGATCGAATTCTTGGCTAGTGATACCGTGCAGTGATCTGATGGTTCCTAACACACTGAGATGCCTACTAAGAAGCCACTTGTATTACGGTGTCACACAAAAAACAATGGGCTTTGTCATCTGGGCAGTGCTTTCTGTTGGATTTTGCTGTGTGAAAAAAGCTGCCTCTTCTATTTCTGGGAAGAGGCATCCACTTCCACTCTGTGGAGCCCCTGCAGATAATCTGTCTCTATCCCCCTCAAAGAAGCCACCGTCCCCCGTCACCCCAACTCCTTGTATCTGTACATCCCCTGACACTGCATCTTCCTGTGTCCCCTCCATGTCTTGAGGGAAAGGCTACCCAGGGGGGTCTCTGCAGAGCCAACTGCAGCTCTGAGCACTGGCTCACACGGGGACAACCGCAAGAAATGTTGGTGTCACGTCTGTAGCCACCAGGACACAGCAAACTCCGAGGGATACTCCAGATCTGATGTGGCCTACAGAGACTATATTCCAAACTCCCCGAATTTAAAATTGGGGAAAAAAAATTCCATTCTTCCAGGCATCTTTTGCAACTTCCTTGGAAAAGGAAGCCACACAGTCAGATTATTCCTGGGAACATTCATTTTGAAGGAAGGGCCGCCTAGGCCAGGGGCATGGATCTTGGAGGCAGAACACACATCTCATGTGTGCGTGATTCCTGCCGCCCTACCCTGCAGCCCCCAATATCTAAATACACAAAGCCATGGCTCCAGAGACCAGAGCAGTCAAGTCCTCCCTCCAGTTCCTGCCGCTGCCACTAGGGGCAGCTTTGTGACAGAGGACCCAGGCTTAATGCAGACCGGATCCTCAAGTTAGCCCTGTCAAGTAGCATTCCGCTTCTAAAATGGGATGTGAAGTTACAATTTTTCCTTAATTACACATGGGTTTGTCATCACGGCCTGGTAAATTATTTAAGAATTAGTGCTGCATATGTCCTCCTTGCAGGCAGTGGCAAGTGAGGCAGCCTGGCAGCCCGGCCTGTGTCCTGCTGCTTGACAGCTGAGCTGGGCTGGGGGGGGGGGGGGGGTCAGCTGTGTCAGCTGTGAGGCTGGGGGGTGTGCTGAGAACAATCACCATGCTTAATGGCGAGTTAAATTACCATTTTTGTCGGATGCAATTTTTTTTGAGAAAATAAATAGGTGATGTGCTAGGAGGGTGCGAGGCAGGGTGATGCCTGGCAGTTCACACCACCAGAGCTGAGCGGCATCTTGGAGAGGGGCAAAGGGACCCTCTCTGGCACAGGGTCCTGAGGAAAATGTGTAATTTACTGTCCCCGTGGCACATTCAATTGAACACCCTACCTTCTTCTGGAGGACACACACGCGTGCGCGCATACACACACACACGGTCTGAGACAAAATACAGGTTAGCAAGCCCTGCCCCTTAAGTGTGGTGAGTGTGGCTGAGCAGAGGCACCGCAAATGGACAGAGGCCTGACAGGCTGTGCTCTCTCCCCAACCACTGGATTCTTTTGGAGGCAAAGGTAAACCGCTAACTAGGGCGTAATACAAATGATTCACTTCAGCAAGAGAGCTCTGGATGGTGTGTCGTGTTCCAAGGAGACAAAGATGGGGCTGCCAGCGCTTGCAAACCAAGTCACTCTGGAACACCAGAGGAGAAGGGAAAGCCAACCAAGACCACCTCCCATTTTCTAAAGGTCAGCTTTCAAGCTCCAGATGGTTAGTTAGGGGTACATTCTAGAGTGGGGAGGATGAAGGGAGGGGAGGGCCCCATCTGCCAGGCTCTCTCTAGGTCTTGGGACTCCTGTCATCCATCATCTCTTAGTCCCAAAAGAGTGTGGGGGAAGGCTCTATGAGAACACTCTGCATTCCTCCTCTGAAACTGGTGACTATAAAGGCTGGCGAGCAGAGCTCTGGGAGGGAGGAAGAAAATCACAGCACAGGGACAGCAGAGGGAGCCCAGTGCTGTCTTTCTGCTGGTGGCCACTGCAAGTCAGAAGGCTCCTGATGCCAACACTGGCCTGCTATTCCCTTTTGGGGAGGGGAGGTTGGGATTGTCCCTCACCCCCAAGGATCAGCTCAAAACAACCTGTTCTCTACAAGGAATATTAATCTGAGCACTATCCCAAGTGGCACTGATGGTCACGTAGCCATTTGGTCGGGCTTTCTGAGGCTGTGTAGTTGCTCTGACTCAAGTTTCGTTTATGTAGCAGGGTCAAGTGAAGGAGCTTGAGCTTCTCTCTGTTACTGACAAGACAGAAGGGTTGGCTTTTTACATCTAGGCAATTGTACACACACAAATGCCTTGTGAAAACTAGTGTGCCTGTGGGATTCATCTCTATTTTTGCATTCTCTTAATTTCAGAGAGACAGAGGCTGATGACACAATGCCAGAACTTTCCTAAGTTCCATGGTACTCTCATGTGGTATCAAGGCTTGAGCCTGGGTCATGGACATGTCAAGTCTTCCTCTCTCTCTCTCTCTCTATCTCTCTCTCTCTCTCTCAGGCACACACACTTCTACCATGTGAGCATCCTCAGGCCCCACAACATATTTGAGAACCATTACTTGCCAACAACAATATTTCTTGGAGTCAAGTACAATACTTCTCTTCAAGGGTAGGAGACACAAAATTAAAGGCAGGACAAGTTCAAATGCCTACAACTGACTCTAAACACAGGAGTTCAGTTTCAGCCTCAAAAGCACCTTCCTACCAGTTCAGACAGTAATAGAGAAGAGGGGAAGATACATTGTTAGATGCTGGGCACAATAAAAATGTATTAAAGCAATTTTTTTGGGGGGGGCCTCAGTGGTGGCACATTGGGTTAAGCATACATAGTAGGAAGTGCAAGGACCCATGTAAGAATCCCAGTTAGAGGCCCCCGCCCGGGGTGGGGGGAGCTGGGGAGGGTCGCTTCACAAGCTGTGAAACAGGTCTGCAGGTGTCTGTCTTTCTCTACCCCTCTCTGTCTTCTCTTCCTCTCTCCATTTCTCTCTGTCCTATCAAAAATAAAATTTAAAAAAAATCTGAAAAATGGCTGCAGGAACAGTGGATTCATAGTGTAGGCACTGAGCCCTAGCTATAACCCTGGAGGCAAAAATAAATAAATAAAATAAAATAAAGCTATTTTTGTGTATGAGAGAGAGCAAATGGTTCTGATGTCAATGATGACGACACTGAATTAGCTAAGATCTCCACCTTAGCTGGCAATTCATTCCCCCATTTGCAGCCTGGCCACGTGGACTCACAGCTACCACTTCCCCACCCCTTTTCACTGAGCGTCCTTTTATTTTGTGGAAACATCTTGCATTCTCTGCAGCAGGAGACAGGTGACAGGCCAGTGAGTTGTGAATGCACATCTCTGTGTTGTGACATTTACTTCTCGCGACCCTCTGCCAACCTTGGCCCTCGGAACTTACTGGGGCTTCCCGATGGCTTCACATGTTAACTCAAGCGCGTCTCCTTCCCGGGTAAGGCCTTGTAGAGGATAAGTCATCTGAATGTGCACTTGAGGCTTATCTGTGTGACAACAACACAAAGTAGAATGTTTAGCAAATGGTATCATCAGATAGAATCAGGCTCGCAGGCTGCCACAAACCCCGCGCCACCCCAGATTCCTCTTGCCGCCCTCTTGCCTTCACTAACATCCTTCTAATTAGTTAGTAATCCTGGCATTTGCTCAAATTAAATTGACTAATAACTCTGAGGAGTGAACCGAGAACAGATAAGAGATTCATAAGCCAACTGCGTCACATCAAACATTTCCTGTGAAATACATTTTTGTTACATTGAAGTTTATCTCCAAACTCACTCAAGCTAGAGGAAACTCATTTGCCTTCATGCTGAGGTGAAGCCACAGATATTTGTGGTGCTCAAAATTGATACATTTTATCATATATCATATATTACTATGTGACAATAGATTGTGACACTGCATATTAATAAGTTTGCTTCTTCTGTGCTCTTGTTTTCCAAGGGGAAAGGCAGGGACTTCTGGATGCCAACCAAATGGTTTTAAGAATGAGGAACAGGATGGCTCAGTGGTAGATGATATGCCTTGGATGTGTGAGGCCTTGGGTTTGATCCTCGACGCCTCCTACACACACACACATACACACACACACACACACACACACACACACACGCAAGAGAGATTTCAAGGCTCCCAATAAAAACTCTTTCAAAGTAAACAAACGAAGGAAGCACACAGATGTGACCTAAGCTGCCATGATTGTAGGAAATACCATGAGTGTACACCAGTACTCTGAGAAGGAAACTACTGATAGAAGGTTCAAGGTCATGGAGTGAACCTAATTAGAGACCGCTCAAGAAACGCACACTGAAAAGGATCTCTGATTCAAAAACCACATGCCCCAATGGCGTTCCGCAAATAAATCAGCGGAGAGCTTGCTAATGCAGTGCAGCTCTCTCTGGCAAGTCCTGTAGGTATTCTCATCTCCACTAACTATTTAAGATGGTATTTGTGAGTTTTGGGGGGGGGGATGGCTATGAGATAAATGGTGGTAAGTGTGGGGAGCGGGGAGCAGGGAGCTGGAAGAGGTTGGAATTAACTCAGATGAATTACATTTACACATAAACCTTGAATAGAATCCGGAGGATTTTTTTTTTTTTTTGGTCTTATGCTGAACTAACAAGCGATTAATCCCTAAATCAGCTCCCTCATTTCATTCTGTGGCTCTGTGAATGTGTATTTTTGGAGACGTACCCCAGAGTAATAAATGTGAGAGGGCAAGACATCAGTTGGCTAAAAGGTCAAAACAATTTCCATAACTTTACTTTCTCAGACAATCACACCACCTAAACAACAGCCCCCTGGCCTTTGACAAGCCATCTTTAGCTCATTAACATTCCTTCTATGGAACCTGGGAGAGAACACAGAATGTGCCTGGGTCCCACCACCCTCACCTGTGCGCAGCTAGGTGGTTGGCTTAGGGAGAGCTCTCGGGCCAGGGGGCCTTCCAGCTGTGTTTTTTAAATACTCTCCTTGCTGTCACCCTCCGCTCTTCCTAAAACCACACGGCACTTGAAACCTTCTCAGAGGGCCTTCCCCTACACCAGTGTGCCCTTGGAATCGGTGTTGATTTCTGAGAATGGTAAATCACTTGCCAGACAGAGAGAGAGAGTGAGTAAGCGAATGCCGAGCCTGCAAGGCCCCAGTTCTACTGTTGGCCAAGAAATTATATAAGAACAAAATGGCATCGAGGCTTCTGGGCTGCGAAGGCAGACACTGAAGACACTCATCAAGGATGAACAGGACGGCCTTGAAGGGACACTGGCTGCAGGGCAGGAGCAAGAGCTCCAGGCCACTCTATCCTGGGAGGAAAATGCAGACATGGGGATGCCGTATAAGAGTCATGTGTCTGCTGCTGTTACACATGCACACACACAGAGCCAGCTGAACTTTGTTAAGGAAAAAGATACACAAATAATAGTGGGAGCAGGTTTTGCTACTGGCAACACGGAAAATAAAAGGTTTTCTCTCTTCTAGCTCACACTCGGGGAAAGGCAGCACTGACAGGGCTTTAGGTTAAGGAATCGCTCCCTGTCATTGTGACCTTCAGCCATTCTGGGCGAGGCTAAATTTAAAACCCCAAATTTGGTTTGGAACATAACGTTTGCTTATAGGTTAATCTCTGATCCACCTAAGGGCTACAATTTCTATGCATGGCTGACTTGGGCCCATTAATTAAGGAGAAGCTGAGAGCTTGCCGGCTTGTGTGGAAGGATTTTGGGTTGTTTTTTTTTTTTTCTTCCCCCTTTGTGTAATTTAAAAGTAAGCAGAGAGAGTGCATTTTTCAGCACAGCACACTAAGGGTTTTACATGTTCAACGTCCATTAATAATAAGGAGAGTGTTCAGAATCCATCCACCCTGCCTTTTCAGTACCACAGAGCTTGTTTTAAATGCCCCCTCCAGTTCCCTTACCCCCCAGTCCTGGCTATTTAATTGACAACTGGCCATTTACCAGTTGTCAATTACGCTCATAAATTAGGAAGAACCAGCTGAGGACTCGTTCTCCACCCAGAACTCAAGTCAAACAAAGAAAATGAGCCACACAGGCTAAGTCACAGAAGATTCACCTTCAGTTTTAATAACTGATTTTCACCCAAATTACTCTTCGGGCTTCTGGTTGAAGCATCGACCATCTACTTATGGGGGCAGCTGCTATAGTTCCCATAACAGCCGTCCCTCCTGCCCAAATGCTATAGAGACTCACCTGCCTCTGACAAGTGCAGCGCTGACAGGGTGTTCCCTGACTGCAGGCAGCTGAGCTACCTTCATACCCAGCCTGAAGATCTGACAGACTCTACAGGCCAGGATCCATCCTGAGACACAGGAGACTTTCCACCAACAGATCATGTATTACTTTTTACTTTTGCCAGACCACCGCTCGGCTATGGCTTCTGGTGGCGCTAGGGATAGAACCTTGAACCATTTGTGCCTCAGGCATGAAAGTCGTTTTGCATAACCATTACGCTGTCGCCCCAGCCCACCTCAACAGATTCTGTGCACATACACCCCCCTCACTTCTGTCCTGGAAAAAGGACTCCTCAAGTCCTTTCAACAGATGGGAAGGAAATCTCGGGACATCACCAGTGGCCCTACCTAGAACTCATGGAAGTTCCATGTCCCCAGGAAGCTTCTGACTACATTGTGAGGAGGTCAAAACACTGAGCAACCCAGATGGCTGACTGAACAGCCCAGAAGTCATCATTTACACTTTAATTAT
Source organism: Erinaceus europaeus (assembly GCF_950295315.1). Lineage (NCBI taxonomy): Eukaryota > Metazoa > Chordata > Mammalia > Eulipotyphla > Erinaceidae > Erinaceus > Erinaceus europaeus. The sequence goes on along the minus strand of NC_080181.1, from coordinate 18,217,943 downwards.
GTTCATAAATCATTGGAACCCACCAAATCTTTTCTGAAACACAACCAGACTCCCAAGATTTATTTATTTATATATTTATTTTGCCTCCAGGGTCATTACTGGGGCTCGGTGCCTGCACTAGAATCCACAGCTCCTGGAGGCCATTTTTCCCCTTTTGTTGCCCTTGTTGTCTATCATTGTTGTTAATATTATTGTTGCCATTGTTGTTGAATAAGACAGAGTGAAATTGAGAGGAGGGGAAGAACAGAGAGGGGGAGAGAAAGATAGACACCTGAAGACCTGCTTCACCACCTCCCCTGCAGGTGGGGAGCTGGGGGCTCGAACCGGGGTCCTTATGCCCGTCCCTGCGCCTTGCACCACGTGTGCTTAACCTGCTGCGCTACCGCCCCCCCCCCCAAGATATATTTTTAAGTAATGAGGTAAGGCCTAGTCCATTTCCTGGGTAATCATTTTCTGCATCAGTTGGTGTTGTAAGGTGCAAGGCCAAGGGCCAGATGACACTTTCTCCCCAAGTGCAATAACTGTCCAGAAATGTATGGCTTGGAATGGCTTACTGTCATTATAAAATGGAATTGCTATATAAAAATAAGAGAAAGAGTTATGTCTGTGCACTTATGCGACATCACAGCTATAGAGATAGCATCATCAATAGCCAATCAATTAGGTCGAGGGATCTGAGGCTTTCCTAATATACTGTGATTTAAAAAAAAAAAAAAAAAGACATTTAGCAAGACCGCTACAGCAGATAAAATTTGTTCATTAGTCAAAATTGCACAGTGGGTTAAAGACCAGGAGGCTCTAGGTCACACTACAGTAGCAACCAATTAAAAAAAATAATATGAGAAGGACATTCTGACTTGATGAGACTTTCTTTAAATGTACTTTGCTCTCTCTATAAGGGGAAGATATATATAAAAGGAAGCTCTTCAAGAGGTTAGAATGGCTTGCTGGCAGATTACAATTGATTTCATGCCAGTCTGACCTTGCACTGTGTTCTCCCATCTCTTACAGAAGATGAAACTCGAGACTTTAACCTGCATTTATTTCACTTTCCTATGTAAATGAAAAGACACAGTCTCCTTCTCTCCAGATCACAACACTAAAGCATCAGGCCTTAACAAGAAGTTTTTGAAAGGCATACTTAGCTTGTTTTTTTCGCCTGGGGTATCTTTAGTAGAGAGCATAGAGTTGGAGCAGGATGGAAGGGTCCCTGATACACTGGCAGCGAGACCCCGAGGCTTCTGGCATGCTTCTCTCCCTGGGAGTTTCCAGATCAGGGTGTGTGGGCATGTTTGACATTCTGGGTGCAACCAGCTCCAAGGGCTGGAGTACAAGCCTGCTCCTTTAACTGCATTTGGGACAGAATCTCTTCAAGCTTCTATCATAGATGACCACCCATTACTTTTCTTTTTTTTTTGCCTCCAGGGTTATCGCTGAGGCTTGGTGCCTGCACCACAAATTCACTGCTCCGGGTGGCCATCTTTTTCCCATTGTTGTTGGTGTTATTGTTGCTGTTATTATTGTTGTTGCTGCTGTTCTTATTGTTGGATAGGACAGAGAGAAACTGAGAGGGGAGGTGAAAACAGAGGAGAGAAAGACAGACACCTGCAGACCTGCTTCTCTGCTTGTGAAGAGACTCCCCTGCAGGTGGGGAGACAGGAGCTAGAACCGGGATCCTTATGCCAGTCCTTACACTTTGTGCGCTTAACCCGGAGCACTAATGCCCAGCCCCCGACACTCATTACTCTTAAACAGCATTAGAGGGGAACATGGATGCCGGTGGACTGTATGTTCATAGTTGCTTACAGGATTGCCAGGGAGAATTTGGGGGCAGCCTGGCACTAGATGTATCGCAATGATTAGGAGAAATATTGGATCAGTGCCTGTGCATTCAAGTCTTTGTCAGTCTTGGGGGATTACAGCAGTTTGGAGGGAAACAACAAAAGCAAAGACTGGGGCCAGGTGGTGGCACACCTGGTTGAGCACACATGTTACAGTGTGCAAGGATCCGGGTTCGAGCCCCTGGTCCCCACCTGCAGAGGGAAAGCTTCACAAGTGGTGAAGTAGGTCTGCAGGTATCTCTCTCTCTCCCTCTCAATCATCCTGTCCCCTCTCAATTTCTGGCTGTCTCTATCCAATAAAAATAAGATAAAAAAATAAAATAAATAAAAAGCAAAGACAAAGGAGATCTGGTGAGCATTAGGGAGTGCCCATGCTCCAAGCCCAGGACCCAGCCCTACATCATGGCTGCCGAGATTATTGGGAGAGTTTTAGAAGGGAAGGAGTACAATGTTTACTACCTATCCAGACTGCTGAGAGAAGAGTCACACGGGAGCTCTCTGTGCAGAGTGAGAACATCTCGCAAAGGTCCTCTTGCTTTCTGCTGTCATCATGCATTCATGAATAATTTTCAACGCCATTATTTTGTTTGTTTGCAAGGTGAGGGACTTCCTGCTGTGACACCTCTTGTATGAATCTGAGAGCTTGAACTGCACTTCTTGAGGAGAGCTGAGCTATTACTAGCGGGAGGAGTCAAATCTGGTGGGGGGACCGAGGTGGGACCAAAGAGCACATGCCCTGGTAGAATGCAATTTCCTCTTGTCACAAGTCGCAAATAGTTTGGTGGATATTGAAATGAATGTTTACCCAACGGAATCAATTTTGATTCTGTGAAGCTGTGGTGCAAAGTGATGTTTGTGGTGCTTTCCAACATGGGGTGCAAACTCACTCCCTGTTTGTGAGAACTCTTCAATGTCTGAGAGTGAACACTGGCTAAGAAAGTCTTCATATTGGATGGGGGAGACAGCACAATGGTTATGCAAACAGACTCTCATGCCTGAGGCTCTGAGGTCCCAGGTTCAATCCCTAGCACCACCGTAAATCAGAGCTGAATACTGTGGTCTGGCTAAACAAACAAACAAACAAAAAAACTTCATACTGATTTTTTTTTTAATTCTCTTATTTTCTTCTCACTGCACAGAATGTCAGCTCTGAGGAAGAAAATTTTCACCCACTATTTGGTCTTGTGTGTCCTGAGTGGCTAGAATAGGGTTGATGCGTGGCATGCAGCAGGAATGTAATTTTATACTTGCCAAGAGAGAGACTGAAAGATGAGAAGTTGAGAAAATATTGTTACGCAGACGTCTGATTAAAAAAAAAAAAAATGTGGGAGTCGGGCGGTGGCGCAGTGGGTTAAGCGCATGTGGCACAAAGCGCAGGGACTGGCGTAAGGATCCCGGTTCTAGCCCCTGGCTCCCCACCTGCAGGGGAGTCGCTTCACAGGCGGTGAAGCAGGTCTGCAGGTGTCTATCTTTCTCTCCTCTTCTCTGTCTTCCCCTCCTCTCTCCATTTCTCTCTGTCCTATCCAACAACGAATTGCGTCAACAAGGGCAATAATAATAACCACAACGAAACTACAACAAGGGCAACAAAAGGGGGAAAAAATGGCCTCCAGGAGCAGTGGATTCATGGTGCAGGCACCGAGCCCAGCAATAAAAAAAAAATATATATATATATATATATATATATAAAAAAATGTAGGGAGCAAGGACTCAGTAGAACACAAATATTCCCATCTGTAAGGACCCAGGATTGAGTCCCTGGCCACCACACTGGGAGTAACAGGCAGAGGGGAAGCTTCATGAGTGATGGGGCAGAGTTACACTATCTCTTCTTCTCCGTATCTCTCTCTTTCTCTCTCTCTCTTGCCATCTTTTCCATTTTATTGGATAGGACAGAGAGAAATTGAGAGGGGAAGGGTGAGGTAGAGAGGGACAGAGAAAGATAGCCACCTACAGCCTTGCTTCACCCTTTGTGAAGGGAGCCCACCTCTGTGTGTCTTTATTCTTCCCTCCTTCATCTGGAGGAAAAAAAAAAAAAGAGGGAAAGTATCCAGTGGGGCACTGGGATTAGTAAAATCATGCAGGCAATGAACTTCTGGCTAAGTCCTAGTAGCAAAAGCAGAAGCAAAACACAAACGCATGCACGCAATAAAGCCTTCATGTGTTGTACCCTGTCACATTTCTATCATTTTAACTGGTAAGCCAGTAACATTTCACTTTGAGAAATAGAACTGAAGGGGGCGCACCCAGTTGAGCACACACACACACACACACACACACACTGCCATGCTCATGGACTTCTAGCTCAAGTTCTCTCTGTTCTATCAAAAAAAAAAAAAAAAAAATCAAAATTTGAATTAAAAAAAAATTCAGAGCGTGGATCCATCTTCTCTCCCTGCTAAAGATAAACTAAGCATGTTACCATTTTTGAGATTATTCTGGGCATGCACTCACTCCAAAGGATGACAACAAGCTAAGAGTGGTTAGGAGGACCCAACGCACAGGAGGGAGGGAGAAGATTCCAGAGGAGGTGCGCCACCAGAGCGAGGGGAGGGTCTCAGTGGCTCTAGGTGAAGCAGCTGCCTGAGACGGGCTGTCAGTGGTGTTTGCGATTCTGAGGATTCATGTTCTCAGGACTGAGCACACTCACCCGGCCCTAGGTTTTGGTCTCTTTGGCTGGATCTCTTGCCACAAAAAATGTCTCCTTCTCATGGCCTGTCTGTTGAATTTTCATGAATGGCCATTATTACACAGTATGAACGTTTTCTTCCTGGAGATTCCAAGTAATTCCCAATACTTTCACTTCAGCTCTGGGGTTGTGGTTCCCTTAGTTTCATCTCGCTACTTACTTAGCATGCCTGGTGTGACCTTCACTTGAAAACCACTCAGTGAAGAGAATATTAAGAGACTAGTTCTGTCATGCAAGAGTGCTAACAGCCACACATCTTGCCCCTGGACCAGACAGTGAGATGGTGGGGCAGGCAGTGCGCCTTCTATAGGCAGAGAGCACAATGCCAATGGTGATTCGGGTCATGTTCCCAAGGTATTTGCTGCAATGTTACTGGCTGTACTTTAGATACTGTCTACTTTTGGCACTGCAGGACACATCACAACTAACACAGGGAGTTTAATAACACCAAGAATTCAGACCTGCCACTATGCTGTGCTAACACCAACTATCAGAGTTTAAAACATTCATTGGTGAGGGAGTTGGGCAGTGGTGCAGCGGGTTAGGCACAGGTGGCACAAAGAGCGAGGGCAGGTGTAAGGATCCTGGTTCGAGTCCCCGGCTCCTCACCTGCAGGAGAGTCACTTCACAGGCGGTGAAGCAGGTCTGCAGGTGTCTATCTTTCTCTCCCCCTCTCTTCTCCATTTCTCTCTATCCTATCCATCAATAACAACAATAGTAACTACACTAAAATAACAAGGGTAACAAAAGGGAATAAATAAATATAAAAAAAATAAATCTTAAAAAAAAAAGTTGTAGGGTTTACTGCTGATGGACTGGTAATCTTCCACTAAAGACATTAATTCTTTGGGACAGAATGGAGGTGGCCATGCTAGTGGAGCACGTAGAGGAGACTGACAACAACAGGAGGGGCTTCATTCACAGGCAGAATATAGAAGACTAACGCAAATGAACTGACGGAGAATATCATCACCACAGTCTCTCTCTCTGCCTTTGAGAGAACTATGGTGGAGATGAGGGGGGAGAAAGGGGGCGTGTCTAGTGGTGGTGAGTATGGCCATACATATACACACACACTGACGAGAAACTATAAAACCCTAACCCTGAAATCTCGCAATGCTGTAGACCTATGGTTAAATCACTAAAAATGGGAATAAGGCATACAAAACTCATTAAATTGAACCAGGGGTCTCTATGCCTTGATCATATCAGGGAAATAAGAACTACAGAAGTAACTTTCTCTAGATTCAATTCATGGCATCAAAAGAGAGAGAGAGACAGAGAGAGAGAGAGGGAGAGAGAGCAGTGGGAGAAAGGGCCTATCCTGGAAAAAAAGAGAAAGAAAAGAAAGAGGAAGGAAGGAAGGGAGAAAGAAGAAGAAGAAGAAGAAGAAGCTAGAGATGAGAAACAGGCCAAAGATGAAAACAGCAGCGCTCACGTACTGAAGAACAGGATCAAGAGCTGGGGGCTGGCACACCCAGTCAAGTGCATATAGTACTATGAACAAGGACCCATGCAAGGACCCAGGTTCAAGCCCTAGCTCCCCACCTGAAGGAGTAATGCTTCACGGTTGGTGAAGCAGGTCTACAGATGTCTATCTTTCTCTCACCCTCTGCCCTCTCAATTTCTCTCTATTCTATGGAATAAAATGGAAAGAAAAATATATGGCCACCAGGAGTGGTGTATTTGTATTGCCGGCACTGAGCCCTAGCGATAACCCTGGTGGGGAAAAAAAAATCATGATCTGGGGACCAAGTTGATGGGGAGAAGACATGATATAGGAACTGCCTTAGGAAGCTGTGTCGTATCTTCCAATCCCAAATGGGAAGATTTCCCTATTTCTAAAATTTTCTCCTTCCTTCACAGGAGTGCACTATCACCAATACCAGAAAAAGCATTTATTTGGACACAGATTTAAAAAAAAGAAAAGAAAAGCTTTTGATCATGTCCTCAAAGTCCAATCCCCCTCCCCCCTGCCACCACCACTGAGGGAATGAAAGGAGAAAAAAATGTAGCCTCCTCTGGACCTTCGATTAACATCAGTATGCATCTACAAAATACTTGGCTCCATCAAGTCAACAAGACACAGTTTGAAAATGATGCCCATGTGCAGCGATCTGCCAGATGACAAGCAGAGCGGCAAAGGCATTTAAGCACCTATTTCTAGATTCTTTGTTTTCACTCTCTCTTTCACAACCCGTCTCTTCTTCTTCTTCTTTTTTTTAAATAAAGATACATACACACACACTAAATCTTCAAGTAAATGGGCAATTTTGCATATCACTTAGAAAAACAAAATTGCAGGGATCAGGAAAACTGCACAGCAGTTAGCAAACCTGACTTGCACACCCAAGGCCCCAGAGGCCAGAGGTTCAAGCCCTGGCACCAACCACCATATGCCAGAGCAGAGCAGTGCTCTGGTATTCCTTGTGCATGCACACATAAACATCAGTACATTTAGTTTTTAAAATAAAAACGCGAGGCGATGATAGAGGGTGGGGAGTTAAAGACACACGGTGTAATTCTAGGGCCTTACAGCTGCCTCAGTCCCGAGTAAGGCTGTCTTCCCTTAGCGTTGCGATCTAAGTTCCACACTGAGGGTCACAGCTCTGCTTTGAATTCCCAGCTTATGTCGCTACGTGTTGCCACCTTGATGCTATTTAGACAGTTTTCTTTTAATGCTCAGACAGTGAACTGTGTGCCTTTAAACAGACTTTTATTTGACAAGAGTATATCCCCTCAGATCTGAAGCTCCACTAACTGTGTGTGCTCCAGCTGTATTACACTCCGTTAGAATGAACCTGGTTGCAAGTTTGAGCAACACTCCACACACAGACATTCCAAAGCGGGGGGTGGGGGATGGGGGGATGCACAGGAAGAATTTGGGGTCATTTAGCTGAACATGAAAACGCACAAGTGTTCAAGCCTAACATCTAAGGAGGGGCCTCTCTGAACTCCAGCTTGAGAACAAGATTATTTTGTTTTAAACATTTAGTTGCATGCTGTTGCTGTACCCTAGCCGGGTCTTGGAATGAAAGCTGGAAAACTCAGAGCCCTACTCTATGTTCTTCGTTCCCAGCCATGTTCCTATGAGAAAACCATATTAATGAGCTTGCAAGTGAGCACCCAACAGGGAAATGTCACAAACAAGAGAGGCTAATGCCCCAGAAAATCAAATAACTGAACACTTGGCTGATTGTGGTGCTGTTCATATTTATAATAAAAAAGATGGAGGCGGGGGACTCCAATCCACTAATTCTGAAGGGGTCAACACCTTGCTGAACAAAACAACTCATTTATTTATGTTCCGAAATCTCCAGATGATAAATTACATTGATGCTAATCACTCCAATGCCTACTACACAATTAATAGCTGTACTCACCAAAAACTTAAGGATTATTAAAGTACGACAGCATACACATCTGGCTTTTTTTTTCCCCCACATAATTGGACACAAGGATTTCTCCTCGTAACACAAATGAGGGTCCTAGCAAACACTGCACGGCCCTGTGTTCAATTAATTAGGATTTTAAGTCCATGAGACAAAAGCGCCGCTGAGCTGGAGGTCAGGCCTTGGCTTCCACTCAGTGTGCACCCCACTTCCTGTGGAGAAGTGCAAGCCTCCCCTTCACCGGACACTTCCTCCCTGTGCCTGTCACACTTGTGAAGTAAGATCTTCAGTGGAAAACATTGTCAGTTTTCATTATTCCATTTCTCCCCCCTCCCTTTTCTTTTAATACCACTTTTAAAAGGCATTGCTGAGAGTGAATATTGAAATTAACTAGCTGTCACTTAACCCTGTTCCCCTTGTGTTTAATATCTGTCTGTCTTAGATGAGAGGGGTTTCCACAAGCCTTGTGGATTAGGCTGGAGCCAGTGAGTGAACCTTATGGGTTAGGCTGGAGCCAGTGAGTGAACCTACTACCAATTCTACCAGCTTAGATGTGTCCCTGAGGAAGTCTTATTTACCCAGGGTAGATGGAGCCTTTCTTAGAGCTCCAGGGATGAGGTCAGGATTCCCTGGTGGTGAAGTGAATGAATGTTTATCACGGATAGTGTATTCAATCCGTTGAGGTGGCGAAAGGAAAGACATTAAAAGGAAGAGTTGTATATTTACACTAATGTTGATCAGATAAAGTATACATGGCCCACAAGACTCACTTTCTAGATATCATTACACAGGTCTTGGTTACGTTAAAGCCTTATGCAGTACTTTAAGACAAAAATCCAGAGGAGACAAGAATTAAGGATTGTCCAATGGACAGACTGAATCTAGTGCAAGTGGCCAACAAATGACTCAAGTTAGGAGAGAACTGTGGGGCAAAATGACTTGTAAGAAATACGTGACACTCTATCAGCCACCCCATCATCTGGAGCCCTATTCAGGGAGTCCTGAGAGTCCAAACAGATGATGGGCCAAGACCTCAAATAAGTCCCTCTCTCCATTGTTACTGGTCATCTCTATCAGGAAAAACAAAACAGACCCCTTTGTGGGCCCCCATAGGACCTTGCCCTCAACTTGGATCAACAATGGTAGAGAATGTTCCATCCTCCAGAAGGAGGCTGGACAACATACTCTATGCTACATCTGAGGAAGATGGGTCCTAATATTGGGGCAGTTTGGAATGTTCCTACTCATGACCACACAATGTGAGCTCAGATCTACAGGGATACAGAGGTCACATAGGCTCCTAAGCTGAGTATGGGCCCCAGATCACATCAAATCTATGGGGTTAATAGTCAACAATATTTATACCCCTTTCCCTACTCTCTTCCCTGATCCAGCTTTCTGTTCCTTTTTGCAGCCATGACATCATCTCCCCAGACAATAACTTGGGTCCACCTGCATATCAGATTTCAGGCTCAGGCAAAAAAAAACAAAACAAAACCAAAAGGCAAAAACAAACAACAACAACAACAAAAAAACCACTAGTATTGCCACAGGCCCTTTGGAATATAACTAAAATATGCCTACTAGCTATCTAAAAAAACTGAGCCTCCCCACCCCAACTCTTTATCTGCACTATTCGAGCCTTTAGGTTCATGATTAGTCAACAATTTGCTTGGCTTTATATGTTAACTCTCTTTTCAGCCACCAGGTTCTAGATGCTAGCATGATGCCAATCAGACTTCCCTGGACAAACAACCTGACCATTGTGTCCTGGAGCTCGAATTCCCCAGAACCCTTCCCCACTATGGAAAGAGAGAGGCAGGCTGGGAGTATGGATCGACCTGTCAACGCCTGTGTTCAGAGGGGAAGCAATTACAGAAGCCAGACCTTCCACCTTCTGCATCCCACAATGACCTTGGGTCCATACTCCCAGAGGGATAAAAAATAGGAAAGCTACCGGGGGAGGGGATGGGATACAGAGTTCTGGTGTTGGGAATTGTGGAGTTACACCGCTCTGATCCTGGTTTTGTCAATGTTTCCTTTTTTGTAAATAAATTAAAATTAAAAAAAAGAAATATGTGACATTGTTCATCTTGTCTAGTGACTGAGTGATGAACAGCTTTTTAAAGGTGGTCAATGGTCCCCCAGAAGGTTAACAATGAATGGTTGACTCGAAGGGTTTGGGGCAAGTAGATAGGATTCTAGCATTACTCCTCACAGGATATCCCCAAGTTATCCATCCAGGGAGGTGGGTTACTTGAGTTTAAGCACTCAAGCATCTCCTTTGCTGAGAGCCAGCAAGACATAACACTGCTTGTCTACAGAGAACACGCTCACAGGTGGGGATGGGGTTGAGTTGCCAACACCAATGGCCAATGAAGACTTGCTTGAGATCTCTGAAGCGTGAAGCTTTTGTATTGCAAGGCTGCAATTGAAGTTTAAGGGGAGTCAGACTTCTGGGAAATGCAGAGAATTCCCATTATGCGTGAAGGAGAAACTTGAAGGGACTTCTGGCACAGTCTGCAAAGTTCTCTGTGGTGCTCTAGGAAGGGAGGGTAGTGACTCAAGTTAGCTGACTTTCTTGAGCCGAGGGAGTCTTATTTAAGATGTCATACCAGACTCTAAAGGCTCATTATGATTAATGGAACACTGAGATTTTTAACCTTTAGTGCAAAAGACTTGTTGCCTTACATGCCTTCCTAGAAATGGAGTATTAAGAATGTGTGTGTGATTAAATTTCTTTATTGGGGGACTAATGGTTTAGAATCGAAAGTAAAATACAATAGTTTGTACATGTGTAACATTTCTCAGTTTTCCACACTGCAATTCAACCCCCTCTAGGTCCTCCTCTGCCATCATGTTCCAGGACCTGAATCCTCCCCCCCCCCACCCCAGAGTCTTTTAGTTTGGGGCAATACACCAAGTGTGTGTGTTGTTTGCATTTAATAAAAAAGAACAAGGTGTTGGTGGCTAGACGGCAGTGCACTGGGTTAAGTGTACATAGTGTTAAGTGTAAGGAACCATCTAAGAATCCTGGTTCAAGGCCCTGGTTCCCCACATGCAGGGGCATCGCTTCTCTCTCCCTCTATATCTCTCCCCTCCCCTCTCAGTTTCTCTTTGTTCTATCAACAAAATCTAAAAATGGCACATGGGCAGTGGCTTCATAGTGCCAACACCAAGCACCAGTTATATAACCCCGGAAGCAAAAAAAAAAAAGGTATCCTATAAAAGGTGCTATATTAGGGCCTTGGGAGGTGGCTCAGTGGGTCGAGCATACCACTTAGAAATTTTGAGGCTCTGGGTACAATCCCCAGCACCACCTGGGGGGGCCATGGACAGCACCAAGGGTGAAAACAGGTGGTGCTCCCTGGATGAGGAGCTATGCTTTGGCGTTTCTCTTTTCTCTGTGTCTCAAAATACAGAATGCCTTGTGCCAAGTTCCCATGTGGAACTTCAGTCCTTTTCTTAGAAGGACAGCTATGAGAATTGACAGGAAAGGGAATATAAAGCTTATGAAGGCCCTTGTAAGTCTTCAATGGGGAGGAGGTGAAGTGAGTGAACTATTTTGCTTCGGGGAGTAAGTCTAAGTTTGTAGGTGGATGGATAGGTCTGTGATTTCATTTAGGAGACACTCTGGGCAATGACTGAAAGAGTTTAGGGGTGGGAACTGGCTGAATATCTACCCAGGTCTCACAAAGGAGCTGATGTATTATTAAAGCTAATGGGCCCCTACAAGGCACGTTAATGGATATTAAGTTTGCTTAAATGAATTACATATTAACAAAGTCACAAGAAATCTACTATCTGCCAATTTAGATAATATCCGATCATTTCTGTTTTCCCATTATAGGGACATTATACCACAATAGTTTTAGTGATATGAAAATTATAAGCATGATGCCATTAATGAACCTACATAATGAAGTATATGAAATGAATTATTAAGGGGAAAAAAAAAACCTTGCATTATGTAAAGTTGAATGGAGCCAGGCTCACAGAGTAAGAGAAGGCTGGACTGAGATGGTCTCCTAATTTTTTTTTTTCCTCCCCATACTTGACTGTAGCCAAAAGGTCAAGAAAGCAACAGAAGCAACATTTCATAACTTTCCCTGCCCCCCCCCAACCTCCACATTTCTCAGATAATTGAGAGATGTGATAAAGACGGGCAGTGGGTTGCTGTTCACACTTCCTAACTGCTGGAGTCTGTAAATGTGGCCAAATACTGGGAAACGGCTGGCTGGAGACGAGAGGTGAGTAAGTGTATATGTTACTGCAGTGACTTCATTATGGATAATGTGGGCGGGTCCTACATATCATGATCAGTGACCTAAGAAGACAGGAGTCCACGCTAAGATGGACACAGACCCACTAGGGGAAGCTAGCCCACCCGCTAGCCAAGAAATGTTCGGAGCTACCTAAAGCCAGGAAAGGTCAAGGATTCTCTCCTACCGGACACATTTATGTCAGATTCCGATTTATAGATCTGTGAAAAATAGGTATATTTCTGTCATTTTTACATCGAAGGGTTTGGAGTCGATGACTGTTCTGGGGCTCCTAGAAAATGAATTTGGGGATCCACAGAAGGCGAGGATTTTTCCCTTTATCACACACCCAGGCACTGACATTCCGGACATCTGTCACACTGTCACTCTGAAGACTCAAATCACCTGGCATTTTTCAGTGTTCATGAAGCTGCAGAAACCTTTTAGCAGTTAAACAAATAAATAAACAGTAAGCTGGCTACTTGGCAATGACCTTGGTGCAAGGATTTCTTGGTGGAGAAAACAGATACTTTTGCCTTTCACAATGAGAAAAGTCTAGAAGAAGACATGAAAAGAGTGTCCGCAGGAGACAGCCTCACTCACTGGGATCTAGCTTTTATTGATGAAGTCATTAAGATTGTGGCACTGATCCCAAGAAGTTCCACTTTGAAGCTCAGTGCTAGAACTAGAGCTAAGAATGGAAGAGAGCTTGCAATTTAAAGCAAAATATTATTACAGAACGGGGATAAAAAAATCCCTTCCACAAAAATACAGTCTGTATGATGGGGTTAATAAAGTGGGAGGAATTACCCTAGATTTTGAAGTTGGCATAGAAATGAGTACCGTTGATATTCACAGGATTTAATTAATTAAGCTGTGTGCCAGCACAGATTGAAATAATTTTAAAAACTTTTACATTTGGGTTATTAAATGTGGGATTTTCAAGATCCTTATTGGCACTCTGACATATAGCCATGTTTTCCAGTCAAATCGTCTTCAGATTATTTTTCTCCCATGAAGACTAAGATGTAACTTCTACCAATATTATATAAAACATGTGTCTTCCATACATGGCTTTCTGAAGTGTTCTCAAGTGGTTGTTTCTCTTTGTCCTCAGAATAAAATGACTCAGGTACTGCCATGGTTTGAAAGCTTGTGGCTCTGTATTCCTAGGCTGAAATCCTGGAGCCTGTGGGGATGGATGGTAATAGGTGTGGAGCCTTTGAGAGGTGCTTAGGCTGTGAGGGTGAGTGCGGATGGAGTTCGGTCATTTTATAAAAAGAGGCTCCAGAGTGTCCTCTAGCCCTTCTGCCATGCGAAGACAGAGAAGTCAAAACTAGGAAGCAAGGAGAGACAGAGGAAGCTGCCACCAGACCACGTGGGCACCGCGATCTTTAATGTCCCAGTCTCAAGGACTAGGAGGCCCTCTGGAAACTCCAGATTGCACGGGACTGTGCTACAGCACCCGAGTGGACTAAGGCAGGGTACTCACACTGGACTTCCAGGTAGCGCTGGGTCTGCATGTTGCCGGTGACGGCCGGGTGCTCCACCTGGCAGATCAGGGGGACGCCGTCATCCTCCTTGTGCACCTTCAGCATCAATTGGCTGGTCACGGTGTACATGTCTGACCACTCCTCCACCTCCGACTTGCCTGGGTGACACGGAAGGGGCAGGGGCACCAGGGTTGAGTGGGTTTCCTGCTTTCTTTCTCCTCCCACCCCCACTCCCCCCACAACCTTTTTAATGGCAGGCTAATGGCTACAGTACGGAGGCCAACACGTGGGTACCATGTTTCATCTCTCTGTGATAGGTGCGTCACGAAGGGCACTCTCACCCTCCAGCTTAGATCCCTTTCCACCATCGCCTACCTGGAATCAGTGCTCCTTTCTCTGGTTTTTCCCCCACTGTGCCCCAACCTTCCTACTCTAATGAATATGATGGAAGTCACATGGGGTAAGAGGAATCAGTAATCAGTTGGCCAATAACTGATAAAATAGTCATCTCCCTACTTTTCACCTTTGCAGGGATATATATATATATATATATATATATATATATATATATAGCTTCAGAGCACTACTTCGCCCCAATTTATGGTGGTGCTGGGAATTGAATCTGGGACCTTTGGTGCCTCAGGCATGAGAGTCTTCACATAACCATTACGTTCTCGCCCCAGTCCACAGGATCATATTTAAGGCAAAATGGATTCCACATAATACACAGCATTTCTGCTCAAATCCATTACATGCATCTCTCCTCTCCTCAAGCCTTCCACTAAATGACAGTTGCACATTGCACCACTTTTGACATCTGGCTGCTGGTGACATTCAGGAGGAGGAAAAGTGCCTTTCACCCCTTCGATCATCAGGACTTGAAACAGCCACTAGGCTGTTATGTGGTCTGAAAATTCCAGGACATCCTCCAAATCCCTGAAGTCATTCAATCAGTGGTGGGGATATAAACAACCCCCTTCACCCACGCCCATTAGCAACGATTAAGAGGGAAAGAAACTGAAATAGATTTACATAATTGAAATTGCAATGAAACTGGGTAAACTCTGAGACTTTTGGATGGCAGAAAGAAAAAACTAAACCCACACAGACAGACGGTGGTGGTGGACACAGCAAAGATATAGGCTGCTGGCCAGATGGTGGTCATGTCCAAGAACACCCCGCAAAGGGGGGAGGAGGCTTCCGGAGCAGATGAATAGACCCAGGCGGGCCCTTTCCTGAACTCAGCTCTACCAAGGACATGGTGCACCATTAACTCTCTTTTAATGTTTTGTACTTATCGGCACACATTTAATGGCTCAGTTCACTTAGAAAAGCAGAGGGGAAATGAGAAACTCCTTCCTTCCAAAGCCATACCTTGCAAAGACAAGATTGAAACAGGGTAAGTTTTTTTTTCCCTTCTTCTTTTTCTTCTTCTGGAACTTTAGGCTTTATATATAGATTTATCTGTTTCAAGATAAAGATTTTGATGTCCCCTTTCTAAAAGGCCTTATTCTTTCCTTCCTGGCCCTCTTAACTTATTGAATAAACACACAAGGAGTACCTATCTTGGTCCAGTTACACTTTGCAAAGATTTACTACTCTCATTACTGCAAGAATTCCACAAAGCTTGTCATATTAATATTCCCATTTGGGAGTGAGGGAGATAGCATAATGGTCATGTGAAAAGAATCTCATGCCTGAGGCTCCAAAGTCCCAGGTTCGATCCCCACACCACCATAAATCAGAGCTGAGCAGAGCTCTGATCTCTCATAAACATCCCCACTTTACAAGCAATTGAGGAACACAGTTAACACTTCTGCCAAGTGTCTGCCTGGTCCTTTGTCCAGAGTACCACATGCGAGGCAATCAGGGAAAGGAAGGAGTGGCAACGATAAATGCAGAAGGAACTTAAAGTAACTAAAGAAAGAAAAAAGTACCCCTTTAGCCAGTGCAATGGCCAAGATGGCAGCTATTTGAGGCTACAGGACTGGACGCTGAGATGGGCTGGTACCAAGGGGAAGCCAAAGGGAGCATCACACAAAAGTTCAAACTTTGCAAAAGAATAGGCTGAGGAAATGACAGCTTTCTCAAAAGAAAAAAAAAAGGGGGGGGGGGAGTGCCTGCAAATTCACAGCTTAGATAAAACTCCTGATCTATGACTATAACAACCTTTGAAGAAAAGCACACAGTCAGCTCAGTAGACGGCACATGACCTGGAACTCATCCAGGGGAAGACAGACACTTTTTTTTTTTAAAATCTATGACAGGAGAATTTAGAGTTCTGACTGGCTCTGCACTAGAAGGTAAAAGTAATGAGAGTTAAGGGTACACAGGGACAGGCTGAGCTCAGGAAGCCCCTTTCATACTTGTTCTTCCTGGTCTAAAACCTTCTACTCTAGGGGGCTGGGTGGTGACACAGCAGGTTAAGTGCACATGGCACAAAGCGTAAGGACCCGGTTTGAGCCCCAGGCTCCCCACCTGCAGGAGTGTTGCTTCACAGGCAGTGAAGCAGGTCTGCAAGTGTTTATCTTTCTCTCCCCGTCTTCCCCTCCTCTCTCAATTTCTCTCTGTCGTATCCAACAACAATGACAACAGGAACAACAACAGCAAAAACAAAGATAAACAACAAGGGAAACAAAAAGGAAAACAGTGGATTTGTAGTGCAGGCACTGAGTCCTAGCAATAAGCCTGGAGGCAAATAAAATAAAATAAAGCCTTCTACTTTATAGGTCAACTTCTTTTCAAGTCTCTGAAAAAGTCTAGCAACACATGGATGATCATAAATCCTCAAACTACAGAATGAGGATGTGATTAGCAGAATAAAATGCCACCTTTAGTCACTGGCCATATACCCTACCTACATAAGTGTTTTTGTCATAGGGGAATGTTGGACATCTGTTATTGACTTGTACAAAGATGAGCCCCTATTAGAATCAAGGGCTGACACCATGCCTTACCTTTCAGCTCCTTGTTCCCTTTGAACCATCTGATAGTCGTGGCTGGTTTGCTGGCCATGGCAGTGCAGTTGACTTCGATCTCCTCGCCTTCCACGGCAGTATCTTTCTGGATATCGATGATTAGATTGCGCGGTGGGACTGCAAAATGAAAAATCTATGCTTTTAAACAAATTCTGCTTCTGGACACTTCTACTAGTGAGATGTTAGTGCCATTACACAGAATGGGAATTTCAAAGGAACTGCTATTGGTGGGACAGGGGAGAATAGGGACTCACCACTGAAGTCAGTGAATTATACAACATGACCTGACGTAGAACTTTTCTCCCTAATTTAAAATGACCGGGATTCTATACCTCCATCATCAAGTCATAATAATGAAACATTAGATTAGTTACCAGTCATTAGAAAAGTGGCCAGAAAGAAAATACAAAATAGAGGAGTGCACACCATTAAGTTATTATCCTTACGTGGAAGTTTCTGAAAGGAGTATTTCTCATAGCAATAACCCCCACCTTCTGCACCCCCAAGATAATTTTGATCCATATTCCCAGTGGAGGAGAAGTGATAGGGGGGAAGATGACGAGAGGGCTCTGAACTGCAGCCCCATTCAGACCCGGAAAGAGAAGAGGAAAAAGGGAGAGACTTTTGGATATAGTAATAGGTGTGTGTATGACTTGGGAAGGAAGAGAAGATGTGACCTTAAAAAATGGGCAAATATATACATAGAGAGACAATAGTTGTAGAAATCATAGTTAACCCATATCTTCAACCTTAGGAGAACTGCTGTAGCTTCCAATGGAGGGATTGGGGATTCAGAATTCTGGTGGTGGGAACGTTGTGGAGTTGTACCCCTATTATCTTCTAATTTTGTAAATCAATAATAAATCATTATTAAAAAATAAAAAAAGGAAAGGAGCAAAACAAAACAGAAAAAGGAGTATTTCTCACTGAACTCAACCCTTGCATTTCAATCTTCATGTGAATGATTCCAAAGTCAACCAGCAAAGATCAAACACTTGGAGTCCCTTAAAAAAGTCACCATAAACACACAAAGAAAAATTGTGCCTCTGAACCAGTTCCATTCACTTAAAATTATTCAGAGATCCAGAATATACTCATGACCTCTAATGGATGGCGCAGCAATAAAACCCTTTGGATAGGAAGAGGAAATAGCAGAAAATGCCAATTAACATGCAGTAATTTTCCACAGTATGAAATCCAGTACTTTAGACTTTGGGAATCAAAGGTGAAAAAAAGACTATTACGTACTTACAGGTAGAGTTATGTATCAGAATTAAACCAGCTTTCTCTAGGCACATTAAATATGTATGTAATAAAATAGAAAAAGAATGGTTGGAGACCAAAATGTTGAGTATCAAATCAAGAATATGTAGAGAAGATGATGGAGAAGAAAGTAGTCATGTTTTATGAAACCAAGTTGGCAACAAAATTTCAATAAGGTACAACCTTACCTCAAGACTGAGCTTCTTGAAATAAAAATCATTAAGAATACTGAATTCAACAGGGTGACTCTAACCTGACCACCATGAATAAGCAAAGACAGTCCTGAGACTTAAGATTAATAAGTTTCTCAACTCGGAAGAGAAACAAGGAATTAAATATGAATAAACATGTCATCCTGATGATCAAGTTGAATAATAAATCTCTGATACTATTTCAATAAGTCATGAGATTAAACCACGTATTTGGGATTTCTTACTGTTCTAGTCCAACGTGAAAATTCTGCTACAGGAAGCTTTTCAGACTGAACAGAAGCAGATGAAAATTCCTATAGGGAATTATGTAAAAGAGAAACCATTTGCATATGTTGCATGTGTCTTGCAGCAAGATAGTGGGGTATAACTATTAGAGCAAAACAGGTCCCTGCCTTAGTTCCCCGTGTAAATGGAAAACAACACATTTGCTCAATTGGATGTGTTGCTAAAGTGATATGGCCCCAATGAGTAGTTAAACTATCCTGGCTTACATTAAAGAAGAAGGAGGAGGAGGAGGAGGAGGAGGAGGAGGAGGAGCAAGAGGAGGAGGAGCAAGAGGAAGAGCAGGAGGAGGAGGAGGAAGAGGAGGAGGAAGAGGAGGAGGAGGAGGAGGAGGAGGAGGAGGAGGAGGAGGAGCAGCAGCAGCAGCAGCAGCAGCAGCAGCAGCAGCAGCAGCAGCAGCAGCAGCAGCAGCAGCAGCAGCAGCAGCAGCAGCAGCATATACAGAAAGTCTAATATATCCAATTTAAAGTTGTACATCTGCCCCGAGTTTAAATAGACAGAGAAAGGCAGTGACAAAAGTAGTGGGGGAAACTCAGCAGGCTGTTTCTTCAGCACAGTTTATCCAAGCTCCACGACAATCAGGTGGGTTATACATTTTTATCACACACACACCAAACGACTTGACAGGGAATCTGCAGAGACTAGATGCTTAGCAGCAACACATACCATTGACTCCAGAGTGCAGCATAATAGAAATATGGAAAACAATCCTATTGTGAGAGCAAATGTCAGAGAAAAAGAATGCCTGGGCCTTACGAAAATAAGATTTTGGTGAGTGATGAGGAAGAAAGTAAGAAGGGATGAAAAAGAACCATCTAAGGATTATAGGTCTAGAAATGTCTTCCTAACACATGGAGAAGTCATAGTCAGAGAATAATCATTCCTTGTAAGGTCCAAATAAAAAGCAAAAGTGGTGAAAATCATTTGTGGTATTGACAGGTGTAAACACAAAACAAACAAACCAACAAAAACATATTATTGAGTAGCACAGCGCAGTATCAGGATGCTGAAAGCATGTTGGGATACTCAAGTTATGGACAGTGGCTCCCTTAGGATGATGACGAGGGCAGACAGCTATAAATACCATAATAGACCAAAGTCTTTTCCTGGAAATCAATGCAGAAGAAATAAGGAGAAAGTCTGATCTGCATGTATTACTTCGGAAGAAATGCCTCGATGGTCGCTGTAGCAATGTGGGAATTATGTTGATGGGAATAGATAGTTGTTAACAGATTATACCATAGAGCACTGCCAAGTCTTGTTGAGTCTCCAACACAGTCTCTGTCAAGTATTTCTTTTTCATGTCTATTTTTATCGGATAGGACAGAGAGAAACTGAGAGGGGTAGGGAAGAGAGAGAGAGAGAGAGATAGAGAGAGACTATTTCACTACTTGTCAAGTGTTCCACCTGTAAGTGGGGAGCAGGGACTCAAACCCTGCTCCTTGTACATGGTGTTCTCAACTGGGTGCCCCCATATTTCTATGTATGCCTGGGTGTCTTTCATGTATTTTCTCTCCTTTTTTTTGCTTCCAGGGTTATTGCTGGGGCTCAGTGCCAGCACTATGAATCCACTGCTCCTGGAGGCCATTTTTTCCCATTTTGTTGCTTTTGTTCTTGTTATTGCTGCTGCTGTTGTTTTTGTTGTTGGAAAGGATAGAGAGAAATCAAAGAGGAGGAGACGACAGAGGGGGGAGAGAAAGACAGACACCAGTAGACCTGCTTCCATCTGTGTAGCAAACCCCTGTAGGTGGGGAGCTGGGGGCTCGAATGGGGATCCAGTCCTTGCGCTTTGTGCCATGTGTGCTTAACCTGGTGCGCTACAGCCCAGTCCCATATTCTCTCCTTTTTATCTCATGTTGAGGCAGAAGGCAACAGTGCTCTCCTCATCACAGGTCTGGATTACTGACTGCTGGGGGTAGTATCCATATTAATCCACCATCTATTTCAACAGAGACGCTCCAAAGTTGCCTACTCTTTTAACATGATTCTCCCCTTTATCAATGTCGTGTCCTAGGACTAACACTTTGAAGAGCTGGATCACATTAAACTTTATGGCTAAAGGGAACATGTGGAAAATTTCACAACATGTTAGAAAATATGGCAATGTAGAATGATGGAGGACTTGTTGACTGCTGAGAAGTACATGCTGAGAAATAGGTAAAAGATTTTCCCCCCAAGTCTAGAGTTTTGTCAAGATTGTGAACAAGTGTTTCCAGTTTGGGGGACAGTGGGAGATGGTTTGGCTTGCAAATACAAAAACCAAAATCTATAATGTTATTCCTCATGGTTTATTGATACAAGTTCTAAAGCTTACCTCTCACAGATTTAATTTTTAGTGCAAGAAAGCTTAGGAAAAGGAGGTGATTTAAAATTTAAAATTTGGTTCTGTTAATTGTGCCCCATCTTCTCTTTAACTTCATTACATTTGCTCAAGTATTAAAAAGAGGTTAGCAAGTATAAAAATTTATAAGGAAAATGAATTACAACTGTTACCAATGAGAGAACATACTTATATGTGGTCTACAAAGATATACTTAGTAAAAACTACCTGCAGTTTAGAATGAAAGTAACATATGTTCAGTATAAAGAAGTACATGTTGTGGCAGACTTGGTTGAGTGTACACTTTGCCATGTGCAAGGATCCAGGTTCAAGCCCCCACTCCCCATCTGCAGGGGAACCTTTGTGGGCAGTGAAGCACTGCTGTAGGTATCCCTCTTTTACTCTCGCACTTCTATCTCAGTTTCTCTCCAGCTCTAGCCAATGAATGAATGAATGAATGAATATATATATATGTAAGTTTTTTTTTTTTAAGGAAGGTACATGTAGATGAAAATGTGAATGAAAAAAAAAATCACATAAAAGGAAACTGCAAAGAAATGTCAAGGTTCTTCACTGCCAGCCTCGAATCTCTAAGGGTGCTAATTATAAACATTACACCTACAGCATTAAAAAAGCCCAGCAATATCAAGATGAGTCATGTTAATTACAACAAAAGAGGAGTCTGAAAGCTGGTCCGTATGTGAAATCTTACTCTAAAGACCCTTTAAAATAATTAGGTTTTCCTGCTCTTGGAATCTTAAGAGTGAACACTGATTTTAGAAGGACAAGACTGTAATAATATTAGCTCTTATTATCAGCAACTACTTTAGTCTTACGGAAGGATATGCATTCCCTCTCTTGTTCATCTCCTCTGATGATCAGCAGTACAAAGAGAGTCCTACCCTATGATCTGGAGAAAGAAAACACACTTGTTGCAGATGGAAGGAGTGAATGAATATCCTCAGAGGTACCCAAATATATGCAAAATACTCAAGATGAGGTTTCGGTTTTTACACAGGTAGGATGATAAACATAAAAGTATCCAACAAATACTAGTCTCTATATCTTATAATCATGCTGAAATTTTTGCCGAATGCTTCAAATAATAGACACATGCACTCAAATGAGCATCTTTAACCTATCAAGAAGTCTAACAGCTGTGTAAGTACACACAGAGTCCTTTTTCCAAGAACGGTGGATGGAGAGGGAGGTGCTAATATAACCTTCTTTATTCATGATCGTATCTGAAGACTCTAAACCTTGGGGAAAAGGTTTTGAATGTACAAGCATGAGTGGAAATTGTTGGATCCTGGAATGTGAAAGACTCAGACACCGATGACAACAATCTTACTCCATCAGGGAAATCGTAAAGTAAAATTCAATGGAGTGAATATTAAGTGAGTGATCACGTCTGCAAGAAGGGTATCTACAGGAGTAGCATTTTCAAGTACGTTTAAGCTGACGCTTCTAGACAACACAAGCAGGAACCTATGACTTCAGACTAGTCAGACCTCCGAAAAGGATTACAGACACACTGCCACTCAAAGGTCTAGTGCTGGCTCCCAAGCTCTGGTGGGTTCAAACTGGCCCGACCATTGGATCTGGAAACAAATGTTGCAGGTGCCAGAAGCTGACAAGCAGAAACTGTGTGCCAACATCCAGATACGATCCTCCAAACAGAAGATGTGCACCTTCTGGGGGAGGGGGGTCCTGGGGAGGGAGGGGGAGAATCTCCAACACAGACTGGAAGCCATAAAGGTGGAGAGGGTCAGTGGGGAGGCACTCCCTAACACCGGTGATTATTCTCACCATGTGCTCTGCGACCTGGCTGAGCTGACAAACTGCAGTTGTCAGCCTTCCCTCCTGTACAGGAATGGTGGTCACACTTCAAGGCGTATGCAGTCAGGCCTTCAGAAAAGTCCATGCTATCACTGCCATTTTGGTGGGCAGGTCATGGGCCTTGGCTCAGTGGATGAACAGTCCACTTGAAGTCTATGTAGTTGGTGGCTGTGTGCAATAAGCAAGTGGTGTTTCCAGAGGTTTCTTTCTACATATGCAGAAGCACACTTGTGGTATAGCTAGATCCACAAAATACCACGATAGTCATGCCAACAGAACCTTCCACGCTTACCATTTTGGCAGGTCTCACATGGTTGAAAACTTCACCGAGAGACATACAACAGAAAGCCGCCCAACACTAAACTGCATGGCCAGACTTTAAACACAACCTGCCTTTCAGAGATCAACATTTCACTTATTAAACACATACAGGCAAGCATCAGGGACATGTTTTAGCTTAATGGATTTAAAAATATTTTCTCTTTTACAGCTGTGTTTAAACAAAGTAATGAGGCAGCAGCTCAATATGTAGAGCCATAAATACATATATGTTCACACACACCAAGCAAAAATGTCCTTCATATTTATCTTCCCTCTTTAATCTTCATATCATTACACTGAAAAGCTGCAGCCTGACGCCTCAAATAGACTTTGATTCATCATCTTCCTGAAGGTGTAAATCAGAGATCTTGCCTCACACTATAGTGTACGTCCTTGAAACCTCAAGTTTCAAAAATTCAAAGCAGCTGGTGTTATGCACTGGAGTATATGCCTGTCCAAAAGGTGACTAATGCACCACCTCCAGCGCCTGGCTATCTGCTGACTACATCGACGTGGAAACATGGGGACCTGGCCACTGGGATTTTGCTGAGACTCACAATCTGTTGGGCACAAATGAAGACACTCAACATGCTCGAGGTGGCCCTAGCAGCCAGTCAACAGCGGGCCTGTAACGTCACATCTGCCTCCTCTCCCTAGAAGATATTTTTAATTCTTTCATGTCCAATGGCTGCGATTGGCAGCTAAGTACGAGTTGTTGTGGTTTTGATCTAAAGTAGATAGTGATAAAGGAGGCAGTAAATACAGCCTACGAAAAAGGAGATCAACCACATCAGACTCGATATAAGTCAGAAGGGGGAAAAAAATCATTAGCTGGGTTTTATAAGAAATCTGCCATGGGGTACAGATGTGGCAGCCTAGCTCCTCCTTCTCCTGCACAGAAAGAGGGAAAAAAAAGACCTTGGTAGTTAGAAGCAATGACATTTTGTGTGGTGAGTGATTCATTTTGAGGGCTCTAAATTCTCTTGATCTTTGCTGCTGAAGCTTGAGGGTTGAAACCCAAGAGCAGGTGGGATCTGTAAAGACTGCTGATTGCTATTCCTCAGAGTGTTTGGTAAAATAGGCTATTTTTTAAAAATGCAGCAAGATGGGCGGTGATGCTCCCTAAAACAAGTTTCTAACAGTCAAATGTACCGAGAATTCCCCTTGCTGCTGAAAACCATCTGTAGGAAGGGCTGCCCTCCATGGCTCCCCCGGGGCAGCCCCCATGTGCTTCTTACCCAGAACAGTGATGGTGGTGTAACTTTCCTGTGGTGGGTCAGTGTAGAGCTGGCAGAAGTACCTTCCTTCATCAGAAATGGAGACGTTCGTCAGCGACACTTTGAGTTCGCTGCTAGAGAAATTCAGCAACTGAAACCTGCTGTCCTTCAAAGCTGTAAGAAAAAGCACAGAGCTGGTGAGTGTGAGCAAGGGCAGGGATGGTCTGCTTGCCTTGCCTCGTCTTGCCTTAGAGGAATAAAGTCAGGGGACCAGAGGCAGCTGCAGAGGGAAGACTTTCTTGCACTTGTCAGAGGCTCCCTTTGGACTTTAAGAAGTCAAATTTAGGGGCTTGTGTAACACCTGCTTGTAGACAAATCATCTTTTCCAAAAGGAAACTCAAGCACTTGGAGACACACACACACATACACACACACACACACACACACGCGCGCGCGCCTCAGTTCAATCAGGTTTCAGCACTGATTCATCTATCAGTTTGGATTTTCTTCTGGAATAGGCAGCACAGAAACAGGCCAGGAGATTCCCCTTTGAGCACTGAAAGGTCAAGGAATAAGAGTCCTAGGCTCTCAAATTGCATCCAAAAGTCTGAGGCCTAAAAATGTAAGTCTAGGGAGTTGGGTGGTAGCACAGTGGGTTAAGTGCACGTGGTGCGAAGCGCAAGCACCGGCGTAAGGATCGTGGTTTGAGCCCCCTGCTCCCCACCTGCAGGGGAGTCGCTTCACAAGCAGTGAAACAGGTCTGCAGGTGTCTATCCTTCTCTCTCCTTTTGTCTTCCCCTCCTCTC
Organism: Erinaceus europaeus; assembly: GCF_950295315.1. Classification (NCBI taxonomy): domain Eukaryota; kingdom Metazoa; phylum Chordata; class Mammalia; order Eulipotyphla; family Erinaceidae; genus Erinaceus; species Erinaceus europaeus. Next base: position 18,193,028 of record NC_080181.1, on the reverse strand, counting down.
TCCACTTCTCTCTGTCCTATCCAACAATGACAACAACAAGAATAACTACAATAATAATAAAAAAAAACAATAAGGGCAACAAAAGGGAAAATAAATAATATATATATATAAATATATATATATGTCTAAAAAAATAAAACAGAACAGAACAAAACAAAAAAACAAGGGTTCTAAATTACAAGAGAAAACCAGAAAATCATGATTAGAGGATGATCTCACTCTCAGGCAGAAGTTGAAAAACAAGATCAGAAGAGAAAACACAAGTAGAACCTGAACTGGAATTGGCATGTTGCACCAAAGTAAAAGACTCTGGGGTGGGTGGGGGGGAGAATACAGGTGCAAGAAGGATGACAGAGACCTAGTGGGGGTTGTATTGTTATATGGAAAACTGGAAAATGTTATGCATGTATAAACTATTGTATTTACTGTCAAATATAAAACATTAATTCCCCAATAAAGAAATTTAAAAAAAAGAAAATTATGGTTAGAAATCTTGAAAGCAAGATGAAAAAAATAGTCCAACTTCACTGAGCTGCGTCTCTGTATTTGATATGATTTGAGGAAGGGCTATCAGCTTCTTCTGTGGGTCAGGCAGGTTGGAGACAAACAGAATGGAAGGGACTAGCTCTCCCCCACGCTTTGGTGAGGCACCAGTGCTCTCAAATAAATTTTCAAAAGCCTTCTTCCCTTCTCCATCAAAACCAAGTCTGTGGTACACAGTTAGGCCTTTGAGACACCACTACTAGATGGATTTTAGCAGACGGTTCCCTCCATATCCCAGAGGCATTGGTGGCATGCCAGGACATCTGGTTCTGTCTTTGTAGGCACAGGCTACCGTGGGAACATCAGTCTCCCAATCCAAAAGATGACCTTTCAGCAGGCGGTATTCTCCTTGCTGTGCCCCATTGATGTTGCTTGTGTCAGCGAAGGATTTGGGACACAATTGCAACTTGAATTACTAAAATCAATTCCTATTGCAAAGGAAGATGGCCTTGCTTTTTAAAAGAGCCTGTTTAAGATCTCAAATTAGGTAGAAAGATGATCATTGTATATATTGTCTCCCTTCTGAAGAATTGATTCAGCTCACATTTAACTAAGGACAGGAAACCACGACGATCTCTTCCTTAGGACATCGTGTAGGGAGAAGAGAAGCTGTCCCCTAATGCTACTGAGATGGGAACTTACGCCTGAAGTCTCTGAAGTAGATGGTCTGCCGGTTGGGATTCAGCAGCTGAATCACAGAGTCGTCACTCTTATTGACTTGGCAGCTGATGGTCGCCACTTCTCCCTCAATCACTGTCACGTCTTTCGTAAACAAATTCTGCCCATCACCTTAAAAATCAAAAAGGAGAGAGAGAGGAAAAGGTCAGAGATAAAAAAAAAGTCTTATCCATTCAAATTTGTTTAATGGGGTCAAGGAAAATGAGAACAAACAAATCTATTAGAAATGGACACCAAGCAACACCAAGCCTGGCTGACCGGTGCTTCTCCACAGTTCACAAAAGCAGTCTGGGGACAACACAGGACTATGGCTGGGATCAACTGGCTCCCGGAAGTCATACATACACCCAGTAGGTATTTTCTCCTGGTTGAGATGTGTGGTGGAGAGAGACACGCGGTAAGGTTAGAGAACTGGCTTTGGGAAGAATCTGCAACTCTCACAACTGGAATGGGACGATCCATATATTCAACCTCAGTTCACATGCCTTTGAGCTAAGCTAACTGCCCCCCTGGAATAAAATCAAAGATGCTGGGCACTGAATAGAGGCGGGTAAGAGGACACAGGAAACAATTTCATTTTATGATTGGATGGACATCAACATCCCCAAATCCGTAAGAGGCTGAGCTATATCCACTGTGTGGAAGTCATCTGTCAATGGCTCTCTGGAATCACAATAAAATCCTGGAAGGCTTATCACTCAGTTCATCACATGGTTTCAGAAACTCAGGCCTTCAAGACGTACCCCAAGGCCCCTGGCAGCCCTGCACCATGCCCCTTTCTACAGCCCTCCCCTCATCTCGTCTTTAGAACACTCTTTCAGGATCTGTCAAGGAGCCAGGGCTTGCGAATAGAAGGCTCATCTTCAGATCTGCTCTTAGCTTCTTGCTGCTTAGGTAGGTGACAGGAGTTAGTGAGATGCCACAGCCCCTCATAAATGTCCTAAATGACTCAGAGAACAAGCAGGAGGAAGGAGAATTCAATTTGAGAGCAAAGGATGAAGTGATTGTCTAATGTCCAATTCTGCACTTGGCATAGCAAGGATATAGAAATATATGACATTGTCCTAGACTTAAGAAGCTGAAGTATGGCAGAAAGCGGATACCTCATGCTGATTTACAGGACGAGAGCTGTAGTAGAGGCAAGCAGAGACCTGGTCTATCAGGGCGTGGAAGAGCTGCTTTGCAGCTCTTCGATCTCAGGTGAGTTCCGTCAAGTCCCTGAACTGATTTCCTATCTACAAAGTCGGGATAGTGATTAAAGGCTTTATAAGAGCAGCTGGGAGGATGAAGCATGATAATACATATCAAGCATTTCACGCTATGAATGGCCTCGGCCTCCTCTCATAAAACCAAATAAGGTTTTATGTAAGGAGGTGCTATCATTACGATCACCATCACCATCAGCCAGAGGGCAGAGCTGAATGTCAGTAAGCCTGGCTGTGGTGTAAATAGTGTCTCTGCTCTCAATGAGTGTTTTATGTAATTATCTACCAACTCAGGGGGGCTTACTCACACCCTAAAAACTTTGTCATATTAAGCAAGAAAGGTCAGAGATAAATACTATGAGAGGGGGAGGAAGGGGAAGAAAGTGAGGGGGGTGGAAAGGGGAGGAAGAGGGAAGAGAGAGGGGAAAAGGGAATGGGGGGAGAAGGGGAGGGAGAGAGAGTGACTATATAAACAGGGATGCAATTACGAGTGGAAGCAGGAGTTCCACCTGCAGTCAGAATTCCGCTAAAGGATCCTTTTTTTTGGCGGGACACAGTGGGGAGGAGCAAGGAGGGGTGTTTGAAATGGCTTAAGCCAAATCCACCTAGAAACAGACCAGCCTCTGGTTGAGGATTAGAAAGAGGAAACTAGAGGGATAAGAAAAAAAAATTACTAGAGTCACAGATAAAACAAAAAATCTTGGTGCTTGAGGAGCAAATCTCTGATCCTGGGAATTAACCTGGTGTGAGGATGCGAGCCCAGGGCATTGGTATGAGTGTGTGTGGGGGGGAGTTTTCCCCCCAGACCTGCTTTAGCAGGGGAAGCTTACTGGGCTGAGCAGTGTTGACAGAATAACAAGGGAAAGTGATTAGAAAGTGATTAGAAGAAAAAAGAATGTGTGTGTGTGTGTGTGTGTGTGTGTGTGTGTGTGTGTGTTGAGATTATTTTTTCCTAAATAGATTAATGTGACAAACACAGAATTCAGAACCTAGCTGGAGGGAGCAGTTAAATTCCCAGATCTGAGAAAAGAACAAGGAAAAGGGAATTCCTGCCAATCAGGCCAGCTTTCCAAAGTGGTTCAATAGGCCCTGCTTAAAGTATCTTCAGAAAGGACAACACCCGTGTTTCTTCAGGGTAATACAACCTGGTGTGAAAATTAAGGAGAAATTCAACCGCGTGATTGAAAAGCTGTCTTAATTCATGGGACTTGCCTTGAAGAGGCGAGAATGCCAAACACAGTTCTGTTGGGTTGTGGGAAAGATTTCTCCCAGTGAAAGGAAGCTCATTAGCAACACAAATAAGAATGTGCAAGTTTTAAAAGGGCCCAATGGGAAGGCTGGCTGGTGGCGGACATTCATCCTTTCAACATGAGACCCTCTGGACTGTGACTACCATATGCTGGCGGTGCAGGGACTTGCTTGCCTCTAATTGAATAGGTTCTGTAGATAAAACTATATACTTCGATTCTGGATTCTTCGATTTCTGTGACTCTCAGTCCATTCTAGGCATGACAGTAAGCCATCAAACATTTGCACAGGAGATGGAAGGAGAGAGGAGTTAACTATGGATTTGTTGGGAGTAATAAAGGTGGTCAGACAGAACCACGGGGTGCTTGTCTCTTTGAAAATACTCCAAGCATGGTTGTGTGAGAGGTGGCTCACCCAGTAAAGTGCATAGTTTACCATGCTAGGATCCAGGTTAAAGTCCCCTGCCACCACATGGGAGCAGCTGCATGAGGGAAACTTCAGGAGTGGTGGAGCAGTGCAGTGGTGTCTCTCCTATCTCTCATCTCTTTTTAAAAATATTTTATCTGGGGGTCTGGTGGTAGTGCAGTGGGTTAAGTGCATGCGGCACAAAGTGCAAGCACTGGCGTAAAGATCCCGGTTCGAGATCCCAGTTGGAGACCCCGGCTCCCCACCTGCGGGGGAGTCGCTTCACAAGTGGTGAAGCAGGTCTGCAGGTGTCTCTCTCTCTCTCTCCCCCTCTGTCTTCCACTCCTCTCTCCATTTCTCTCTGTCCTACCTAACAAATAGTGACATTGATAACAATAATAATCATAACCACAACAACAATAAAAAAAACAAGGGTAACAAAAGGGAAAAAATTATTTATTTATTATTGGACAGAGACACAGAGAAATTGAGATGGGATGGGGAGAGAGACAGAAAAACACCTGTAGACCTGTCTCACCACTTGTGAAGCTCTCTCTCTGCAGGTGGGGACCAGGGACTTGAACCTGCACCCTGGCACACAGTAATGTGTGCACTTCTTAAGCAGGTGCATGACTGCCTGGCCCACTCTCACTCTCTACCTTAAAAAAGAGAGTCTGACAGGACTGGTGGAATCATTGCAGGAACTGAGCCCCAGGTGCTTGCCTCACTCACCCTGGCGATAAGCAGATAAGCATAAATCAATAAATGCATAAAAAGGGAATCATGAAAAAATAATTTTAACACACACACACACACACACACACACACACAGGGAGAGAGAGAGAAAGAGAGGGTCCAGAGCACTGCCAGCTGGGATTGAACCTGGAATTTCATGCATGCAGGTCCTGTGACCTACCTATTGAGTCACCTCCTCAGCTGCGAAACATTGCTACTTATTACAGACTATGAAGTCATCTAAGCGCAGGTCACACTAGTGTGTCATTATCACTCGGGTAGAGTTCTGGTCACCTCCACATACTTGCCCTTGGGGGTGCTCCGACACATAATGTGTTCTGCGAGACCATGGTGTCATTGTTGTCATCACCATCACCATCGCCGTCATATTTGCCTGTGGCGATTGCTAAGGCCAATCTTGGATCCAGTGTCTTTGGATAAAACACAATTCTCTGCTATGCTAACCTGCCACAGTCCTAATGTTTAAGAAGAAAAGGTGGTGATGAATTATTTTGCTGAAAGATATCAAAGTGCCTTAGCTGATGGTAGTGGCCCAAGGATGTCACTCTGTAAAAATCACCAATAAATTATACGGGTCAGCTGGAAAGCAACTATATTCAACAGAGCTCTATACTTTAAGGCACCAAAAGATGGCTGCAATGGAATAATAATGACCTATTTATTGGAGGCAAAGGAAGTGAATGACAGTGATGAAAATAAGATATGTGTGTCAGTACTCCTAACTGCCTGAAGCCTTTATGTAAAAATAATTTCTGCTCACATCCTCAAATATTTCTTCCAAACAGAAGGGTGCACTGTGACTTGATAAATGTCCCCTTGAAATAGATATCATAACAATTAGGTTGTTAGAAAACACAATCTGATGTGTAGCAGAAGGGATACAAACAGGCAACTTTGGTGCCTTTCTTAAATAATTCATTAAAAAATAAATAAATAAACCCTTTCCGGTTTCCTAAAACTCAATTAGCAAGCACACTGTCAAGGCAGAAATAGCACATGGTTTTGGAAAAAGAAATCAAGTACAATATCCTGCAGCCATTAACAGAAGGCTGTTAACTGTGAGGTGGATTATTTTGAAGGTGGATCAATGTTTAACATGTATAGACATCTTTGACTGCTCAGTGGTCAGTGTGAATGAGGTTAAAGAAGGACTCAAAATGGATTTCAACATATGCGTCCAACTTGATCTTCATGAGATGCCCCGGGAATTCTAAAAATAAAACCTGTGACATGGAGAGATTCAATCATATATCCACTCACACTTAAGTCTCCAGTAGTGAACAAGAAGTTGCAAGTGTACTCACTATAAGAAAAAGAAAGCATACTATCTTAAAATAAATAAATAAAGATTCGTTTTCCGTGAGGAGTCACTAACATTGGCAGTCAACTTGGCTAGGGCTGAATTTGGGGGAGGGGGAGTAGTTGGCTCACAAGTCCTCACTTAAATTAATCTCCATTAGTTTAGCTCATGGATTCCTTCCTGAAAGCTCATTTTCTTATGAAACCGGATTTAAATGCCATTACACAAAACACTAGTATCGATTGGATTCTAGTTTATCAACAATATGGCAGCCGGGCGAGAATGATGGGGCCAATTTTGGGCCAGAAACGGGGCCTGAGAAAGGGCATTCTAAGCCAGAAGAAGTGGGAAAGAGACAGACACTTACTGAGTGCCAGGTATTATCTGGTTGTTTTACCCGCACACACACACACACACACACACACGCACGCACGCACGCACACACGCGCACACACACACGCCACTCCTTTCTTACTAACGGAGTTTTCAACAACCCCACTTCAAAGATCAAGATCCCCAGAACAGGGCCAGGCGGCGGTGTACCAGGTTAAGCGCACAGAGTACTAAGTGCAAGCACCTGCACAAGGACTCGGGTCTGAGCCCCCACTCCCTGCCTCTAGGGTGGGATGCTTCACAGGTTGCAAAACAGGTCTGCAGATGTTTATCTTTCTCTCTCCCCTTCTCCTCTCAATTTCTGTATGTCCTAGTCAATAAAATGGGAGGAGTCCCACCAGTAGATTCGTAGCACAGGTACCACCCCAGCGATAACCCTGGAGGTAAAAAATAAAAAATTAAATCCCCAGAACACAGAGACATTTACACATTAAGTCCCTTAATGTCATCAGGCCTAAGTGGCAGAGCTGGTGTGTTTGGACCCCCCTCCCTCAGTGCCTCCAGCCCTTCCAGTTGGCACTTTGGAAGCAGCCAACCTCTGGATCTGTTGCCAGGGAAGTATTGGCTCTACCTTGGAAAATGTGCTTGTGTGTTTAAAGAGGATTATTTCCTTACCAGCAACTTCAGGATAATTTTTTTTCCTTTGTTAAAATTTCCATAACTTCTCCAGAACACAATTACACACTTGACAACGAGGGGGAGGGGAGGGAGAGGGAGAGGGAGAGGGAGAGGGAGAGGGAGAGGGAGAGAGAGAGAGACTGTCCTGAATGTAAAATACCTTGTTGATGATGGCTGCCTTTCCAGGAGCTCTCAGAAACACTCCCCCCCCCCCAAGAGCTGGCGCCTTTATTACCAGAGCTCGCCGGGCACTTGCCAGCACTGAGCCCTCGTGCCCCAATGCCTGGCTGTTAATAAATAAAGCACTTCATTTACACCAGGGAAGTCTCTCCAGTCAGTTCATAATAAAAGGGCAAGTCAGAGTTAGACAAGAGTTTAGTTTATACTATGGCAACTATGTAAATTCTTCCTGACACCAAGAGGCACCACTGAGTCCATACTGAGGAGACAGTTTGCCCAGAGAAAGAGGAAATCAAGTCCCCCTGACCTGTCCCTTCAGTAAGAAAATCATATTAGTGTGACTGTGTTTTTGCTTTTGTTGTTGTTTTTCCTTCTTCTGCTGTTGCACAGAAGACATGACCTAATATTAAATTAGCACAGACAGGTTGTGTAAATGGGCAGAAAGAAGGCAGACTGAAAAGAGAGACTGTTATTAAAACAAACAAACATAGAAACAAAAATCCTCGCTGATGCCCAATGAAGTTCCTGTTTTTCAAAACCTACCACACCTCTAGAAATGTCACACAAAAGCTCAGGGTCCCTAGTCCTTTCCCTCCTAAGAAGATGTGGGCATCCTCAGTTTTGACTCTCCAAGGAGTCAAGAAAATGCTTGAGTGCTTTTGCAAACCTCTCTTGCTCTTGGTCTGTGAGTCTTCTGTGCCTTAAAGTCTCACACAGTGTTGCCTTCATTCTCATGTCTGCTGGAAACCATTTTTATAACCATGTGAGTTATGGGTCTGATTTGAAAGAACCACCCCTGCCCTGACTCAAATAAAACCATCAACAACAGAAGCACAGCAATTCCTGCTAATGTTTCTGAGAGCAAGCATTAGAATTGAGAACACTGCAGGAAAAAAAAAAAGGGGGGGGGGAAGAAAAAGCAGTTTAAAACCAGAGGGAAAAATGTTTTGAACTGCCTATGTTCCCTCAAGTCAATGTAAACACAGTGCTTACTAAAAATCATTAGCAAAACCATGAATGTTTGACCCCTTCTCTCTCTCTCTCTCTCTCTCTCTCTCTCTCTCTCTCTCTGTTTTTCCTTCCCTCCCCTCCCCTTCCCTTCCCTCCCCTCCCCTTCCCTCCCCTCCCCTCCCCTCCTCTTTTCTTTTTAATACCAGAGCACTGCTCAGCTCTGGCATATGGTGGTGCTGGGGATTGAACCTGTGACTTTGGAGCCTCCGGCATGAGAGTCTCTTTGCGTAACCATGATGCTATCTCCACCCCCACCGAAACCCAATATTTGATTTCTATGTAAGCGATTATTGTCAGCATTCTTTGTACGTTTCCTTTAAAGGACTTAAGCCTATCTTTCAATTCATTAAACTGTTCCCTGCAACTAGAGGGCTTTATATCACATCAGAAACCTATTTGAATTAATAAGAATTACAGTAAAAGTAATTTGAAAATAAATGATTTGCAGTTCAAGCCACGGAGGCTTTTTGGTGGGAGAGTTGTGTCCCATTGAAATATCACAGGAACAGTTGTAGTCACCCAGTGAGCAGGGGAGAGACACTGCGAGCTTGCCTCCAAATGAGAGGTCCATCAACCATGGAGTAAGGTTAAGGGTGAGACTTCTTCAACGTAAATACAATTCTTTGTTTCAAAGAGAGGCAATACTTCGACCTTCGTGAATACTTGAATATTTATTCAAAATCAAAAACATTCCATCTGTCTGTGTATCTAAAGCTTCTCTTAACCTTTCTGATCCTCCTCCATGTTTTGCTAGCCCAAACTGTGCAGCCAAATAGGCTGAGTGGCTGCTCCCAGGATTATGTCCACTATGATCAAAATAATTACGGCTGCAGACCACAGGGTTCATGAGCATCAAGTTAACATGAACGAAACCAGCTCAACAAATAACTGCGGAGACAGGAGTGGCTGACATCTAACGAAATGGTTCATTTGTGTTGTCTTCTTTTTCATGGAATGGTTATGGAATCAAACAAAGGTCAGTCGATGTGAAAAGAACTTGGCAATCAATTCTGATTTTACAGAGGAAGACATGGAGGTTCAGGAAGATTTATTCAAGGTCAGTTAGTACAACCTAGAAGTCAAATCTCCTAAAGGTCAACGAGCCTTTTCTTGGCTATTTCTTTTCTTAGAGATTTATTAATTTGAGGGGGGGGAGAGGGAGAGAGGAAGAGAGAGGGGTGGGAGGGAGAGGGAGAGCGAGAAAGAGACAGAGGAGGTGGTGGTGCACCTGATTAAGCACAAATATCACAGAGCCCAAGGATGCAGGTTCAAACCCCTGGTCCCCACATGTGGGAAAGTTTCACAAGTGGTGAAGAAGGGCTGCAGGTGCTTCTTTGTCTCCCTCTCCCCTCTCAATTTCTGTCTCTATCCAATAATAAATAAATAATATTTCTTTAAAAAAAGAAACCGTTGAAAGTGTTTTGCAGAAACCTACCTACAATGGCAGGATGAGAGACAGTGCGTGTCAACAACTATACTGTAAACCATTAGCGCTCCAATAAAAAAATACAGGGGTCGGGCGGTAACACCGCGGGTTAAGCGCACGTGACGCAAAGTGGCGTAAGGATCCCAGTTTGAGCCCCCGGCTCCCCACCTGCAGGGGAGTCGCTTCACAGGCGGTGAATCAGGTCTGCAGGTATTTATCTTTCCCCCTCTCTGTCTTCCCCTTCTCTCTCCATTTCTCTTTGTCTTATCCAACAATGAACAACATCAACAACAACAACAACAACAACAAGGCTACAACAAGGGCAACAAAAGGGGAAAAAAAATGGCCTCCAGGAGCAGTGGATTCATGGTGCAGGCACTGAGCCTCAGCAATAACCCTGGAGGCAAAAAAAAAAAATACAATAAAGGGGGTCTGGTGGTAGTGCAGCGGGTTAACGCACATAGTATGAAGCACAAGGACCCGTGTAAGAATCCTGGTTTCAGCCCCCAGCTCTCCACCTGCAGGGAGTAATTTCAAAAGCAGTGAAGCAGGTCTGCAGGTGTCTCTCTTTCTCTCCCCCATCTTCCCCATCTCTCTCAAAATCGCACTGTCCTATCTAACAACAACAAATAGTAACAGTAACAACAACAACAATGGAAAAAAGATGGCCTCACAGGAGCAGTGGATTCGTGGTGCAGGCACTGATCCCCAGCGATAACGCTGGAGGCAAAAGTAAATAAATAAAAATTAAAAAATAAAATAAACAGAGCAGAAAGAGAGAGAGACATGGAGGCTGACCAGAGCACTCAACTATGCTCAACTCTGGCATAGGGTGGTGCTGGGGAATGAATCCGGGGACTTTATGGACCCCCAGGCATGCAAGTACAATGTACTTCCACTAAACCATTTCCCTGGCCTTAGTCTATTTCTAAGTAGCACTTTTCAACTTGCTTCTAATTACAAACGCAATATACACTGAGGGTTTTGGAAAACAAAAAGGTTGCTTTCTGTGCAGTATTGCCAGCACTGCATCTGTCCTGAGACGGGGTGGCCTGGTTTCGCCTAAGAATTGCCTGCCTTAGAATTACTGTTGTGTCACTTGAGCTTATAGGGGAGGAAAAATATTGAATTTAGTCTAATCTTTTATAATCAGTAAAAGGTGAGGCAAATTTTTTGAACAGCAAGTGAAAGAGTGATCTACCTCAGTGCTGTTTTTTTTCAATTAAAACAGTTGATTCCCCCTGAATACAAAACCACACACACACACACACACACACACACACACACACACACACACACGTGTATCTCACCTGATACCATGTTAAGCTATTCATGAATATTCTGTATACAGATCCTTGTTTAGTTGACTAATGGCAAATTAACGTTCTCTATTTTAGCTTAAACACATACTATAGGTATGTCTGATTAGCATTGAATTCCAAAAGCTGATTACTATGCATGCTTTGATTATGTAATTACATAATAGAGTATAATAGCTCCTTTGGAGTCATTATGATCTATATGGCAAATATGTTTCAGTTTTGCTATAGTTTAAATACATGTTGAGATGACAGCTCAAAACTAGGCTCCACTTTCCAGTCTTATCAGCTAAGTGGGCATTTCCCGATTCATCCCAGCATCTCCTTGACACCAATTAAGGCCCATTGTGCCAAGCTGCATACACTTTTGAGAAATTCCCTTTGTTTTCTTGGCATTCAAAAGAGGACATTAATTTTAAAAGCTGTATTAAGCAAAAGGCCTTTTTAAAAAAAAAGGGCTGAAATTCCATCCTTCATCCACCCTCTGAAAGGTCTGCAGGGAATCACATCGAGTTCATTAATCACTGTTCAAACAGCCACAAGGGGGTTAAAGATGGAATTTCACCTTTAACTCCAAAATGCACGGGAACGGGCAACAGCCAAGAATACTGATGCCTATGGTGATGGCCTGCCACAGTGCATTCAGCACACGGTCTAGTGGAACACCAACCGCATCAACTAATACAAAGGTCCAGCTCGGCAAATCTCATTTCTTCTGCTAGCCTTGATATCATGAGAGTCTCAGAGTAGGAGGAGGACTTATGAGCTATTTCACCTTCACAGACACTAAACTCAAGTTTCTGGTGCCTCTCAAGCCAACACAATTTAGTTAGTTAGCATATCGATGTTTTGGGTAACACCACCTTCAAGGTGGAAAGCAGTGACTAGGCAGTGGCCTACCGGGTACAGTGCACATACTAACACGTGCAAGAACCTGGGTTCAAGCTCCACTTCCCACCTGCAAGGAGGAAGCTTTGTGGGCCATGATACAGTGCTGTGGGTGTGTGCTTAGCCCTGTCTATCTTCCCCTTTGCTCTCAATTTCTCGGTCTTCATCCAAAGTAAATGAATACAAATAAAAATGTAAAAAAACCCAAATAAATAAACAAAATGGAACAGGTAGTAAGGCTTTAAAATATGGAAAAGTTGACCATGATGAATAAACTAGTGAATTTTCTCTTGTCCCCATGAAGCTCTTTAAGCTTATACTATGTTATTTGTAAGAAGAGCTATTTATATCTCCATCTCCTAAGATGGAACTCTGACCTGGGCCTTAAATTTAAAGACTATTAAGCATATCAAGGCTTTCTTTTTTGTTTTCCCTCTATGTCAGCAGTAAGAGTGAAGAACTGAGGTCAAGTACAGTCCAGCTGGTATATGCATATAGGATGAGTGTCTCTTTTGTGGAGGAAAACATTGATTTTATGTGTGGAGACTCTTTTCAAGAGAGACTGTGACAAAAGACAGTACTTACAGTGTCTATATCCCTGCTGTTTCATGTTTAGCCAGCACACTAGCTGCCTTCCTTTTTTAAAGACTCTGAACTCAATAGGGATTTTTACTTAAAACCCACAACACACACACACACACACACACACACACACACACACACACGGTCAAGTAATTATGATGCTTAACGTCTGAGCTAGCTGGTCCCATAAAGTGTAGAGGTGCAACCCCTCTAGAGAATGGGGGTAGGGGAAGGCAGGGAGGAGTGGAGACCCATTGGCTGAATGTGAAGCCCTGAATCAACTGTATTAAAATTCACTTATCAGAGAAGCAATGGGTAATAAAAGAAATGAGGATGGAATAATAAACCAGAACAGGTAATAACCAATGCTGACTCTGGCTCTTCCCATCAGAAGGTGAACATTCCAGACTGTCTCCTCCTCTCACTCTTTTCCATACCCAGGCACGTTTCATGGCCTTTTTGCTGTTCACTACAGAGATAGCATCTTTTGGGGGGGAGTAGGAAGATAGCCTAACCCTGAAGACAAACTCCCTCCAGTGGGCAAGTTACAGGAGCATTAAGAGTGAGGAAACCAGAGTTCCGGAAGGAGAAAAGTCACAGTTTTATTTGCATATGAGCTGGCATTGAAGTCACCTTGTGGGAGAGTCCTTTGAAGCCAGCTAAATCTGCTTAGAGCCTCTTGGGAGAAAAAGGGCTCTTAAAGAAATATTAATTAAAAATAGCCGCAGCTGTCCAACTTGGACTTTGGAGGAAAACAATTTGAAGACAGAGGCTTCTCACAAAACTAATTGTGTTGGCAAAGCAAGTCGTTTCTTCTCAATGGATTGGATTCTGGGATGCGTGTGTATGGCAGAAGAAGAATAAAAGGACAGTTTTTCGATTGAGCTGCTTCAAGTACAGATTCAAAGCTGGGCGGTGTCCCAGCATTTCAAAAGACACTGCAGTTTCTTTGAGACAAAATGTGCTGGCAGCCAACTGTTGCTCTTTTGCATCCACCATCTTGCTAATGAACTGATAGGATAGGATAGTCATTGGCTCTATTAGCTACTACAGAATAAGAAAGGGTTGTACTGAATTCTGCATGGATTAAAGGCCAGAGTGAGGGGAAGATCAGATCCTATAGGGTGAATTATGCAGAGAGACACTGATAACTGGTGAAACACACACACACACACACACACACACTCATACACCATACACCATTCCAGGGGTATAGACATGGAGCTCAGAGTTTGCTGAATCCTGGGACAGTGGGAATGGGCAATTCTAATTCACATCTAGAACTATCTACACCCCCCCCCTCCCCCCAATCACAGGCTATTCGCAGTGAAAACAAAAGGTTTGACAAGGTTGAACTCAAAAAAAGCCTAATAGTGAGGTACTGGAAAACCATGTAGATAAGAATGACCAAGTCTTATTAGTATTCCTCTAAAGATTTAAGAGATACAGCATTTCTCTCCTACCCCAGAAGATGTCTTTGTGTTTATTATGTACATTACAGTGAGCTTTGAAGCTCTCATTCTGTAAGAAAATGTAATGGTGCCCTTCTAAGGAAATGAAAAGAAAGCAAGATCTCAAAACTATAAAGAGACCACTGATTCGATTGTGGTCACTTCTACTTAACTGGTATGTTGCAATCCCTGCAAGTCATAAGCATATCAGAGATGCAAATCCTTCATAATACTTGTTCCTAATTGCTCCTTTTCAAAATTCTTTACATTCAATTTCCTTAGAACCCCAAGCTCCAGTCCCCAGTGGAGAGAGCATGTGTGTGTCCCTTATTTTTCAAATCCTCTTCTTAAGCACCTAATTTAATATCACTTTCCTTTGATAAGAGGTATCACTATTAAACTTGGGTCACTCTCTGTTTCCACTCACACTCACTAAGAGCTGATTCTCTGTATTTTTGCCTGCAGGGTGTTAGAAGACTCACAATTAGTACAGATATTTAAAATTGCAGGATTATAGCATGTAGCAATAATTACCACAAACAGGAAAGAAAAGGTAAATGACTGCTATTCTCCATGTCTGGAGGCAAGAGAAACAAATTATTTCTTTTCCAAAGTGCTTATTATTATTAAGATTTTTTTTAATATCAAGAAAACTCACAATATTTCTAGAGGGGGCATTATTTTAATCATCTGCATAATAACAATAGCTAATACGTTTGTTCTTTGTGCCAGGCACTAATTTCACTTATTTTGTTGTTGTTTTTAACATTATGTCATTTAATTCTCACCACAATCCTATGTGGTTCAGTATCTTATCATCATCCCCATTATACAGAATAGGAGCAGGATTTAAAGAGGTAAAATAAGTGAATGTAAGCAGTGTCTGAAGCTAGCTGCATTCAACTGTAGATCTGGTGTTACTAGCAATTACACAATACCAACCAAGCACAGCTTTCTAAGGCTGAAAAGAAAGACAGGGAACAAATGGAAGACTCTACTGTAGCTCATTTATATGATTTAGGAATAAAACTGAAGTAATACTCTCAGCATACAAAAGAATCTGGGGCCTATCGGAAATCAGCATGTTTTCCCTATGTAACACTGATAAAATTCACTCTGCACCCAGAGCCTAAGTAGTGAGCCTGCAGTATTTAAAGAGATGTCTGTTCTGTCAAATGATCCAGACTCAAAAGGCATCTCAATTCCAGCTTCAGACATTTACAGTATCTGCTTCAAGGGCATTCATTAGTATTGACAATCTATGTGACTGAAAGTTGGCTGTAATAGCAGTTCCTTTCTCTCTCCCTCTCCCTCTATCTCTCTCCCTCCCTCCCTCCCTCCCTTTCTACATCTCTTCTTTCATTGTTTTTTTCTTGCCAACAAGAGCCATTGAAAGCCTTCCAAATTTAAAGCTTAGAACCGACAGGACAAGCTAGTAGGGATATCAGCTGGAACACATCAGATATGGAATCAGAGTGAATGTCAGCTTCAACCAGCATTACTACAGAAACAGAAAACGGGAAATGGGAGGGGATAGACGGTTCATATTCTCATTCTGGAGCGTATTCCAAGTGTGTAATACGGTTTGTTCAAGAAACAGCTGTAAATCCATGATAATCATCAAGCTGAATAATGCTGCGACATTCAAGTTACTCCCATTTCCAACCAGGAAGCCAAGCAGCTTTTGGACTATTATATGAAATGACAATTTGTTAGCAAGAAAATTGGGGCCCGTGACTAAGGCCCTTATGGGTGAGTTCTTCCCCCTATTATCTGGCAGTCATGCAGCAAGGACTTTTATAACCTCTGGGCCCTAGAGAGGCTGGCTGGTCCCAGAAAAGTCCAGGGAGAAACCCACTAAAGTTTGAAATCACTCTTTATGCCAAGAGTTTGGTGATGGAGATGGAGTTAGGTTGGTGACCAACAGAGACCAGAGTCCAAGATCCAAACTGTTGTCACCAGGATCATAAGCTGATTAGTCTGATCCGAATGTGGGCTGATGATTAATCATCACTGAAATGAGAGTAAACTGACAAGGACATTACTTGTGTCTTATTTTTTTCCCCCCTCATTAGAGGGCATCTAAGGAGACATGGGAGAGACCAGCAGACTTGAAAACCTGGGATGTGAAGTGAGGTCTTGAGTTCACCAGGAATGACTCTGGCATTCTGAAAATTCCTGTATATTATATAACTAGAAATGGAATTTCGCTTGTGAAGTTATTATGAGAGTCAAGTAGGAAAATGCACGCTGTAGTATTTTGTTCACACACACACACACACACACACACACACAATCAAAGAACATGATCACTTTCTCTGCCTTCATGATTAACACCACCACTCCCAATATACAGTCTCTGTTGAGATTACTAAGACTTTCATGTGACCTTCCTTCTCTCCAATTTCTTCCAACACCAGGGCGACCACAGGGGCTTGGTGTCTACACAAATTCACTGTTTCTGGCGGGCTTTTTTTTTTTTTTTTTAAAAAAAACAAAGAATTTAAAACTTTATTTATTACTGGATAGAGACAGAGAGAAATTGAGAAGGGAGGGTGAGAGAGGAAAAGAGACACCAGTCATGAAGCTTTCCCTCTACAGGTGGGGACTGGGGACTTGAACCTGGGTCCTTGTGCACTGTAATGTGTGTGTGAGTGTGCTCAACTGGGTGGGCCACTGCCTGGTCCATTTTTGTTCAGTAGAGGGTGAGTTAGAAAGACCTGCAGCACTGCTCTGCGGCTCATGAAACATCCCCCTGCAGGTGAGGACTGGGGGGTAAAACCTGGGCCCTAGCATATGGTAACATCTGCACTCTGTGGGCGAGCCATCACCCTGTTCTCCTTGTAGATTGGTCTTACTGACTTAAAGAGACAATACATCAGAGGTTCACTCTGGTAGATGTGGTACCAGGGCATCTGGCATGCATGTCCAGTATCCAACTGCAGAAACCAGGAGGCGGGCCCCTTTCCCCTGGCATGTTGTTTGCAGAGTTCTCACTATTATTCTCGTCAATCTAAGGCTAACAGAAAAGCACAGAACAACTTAAAATAGCTTCCTCATTTACGTTAAATTGCAAACTCAAACTGTCATAAGTATGACAAGTATAAGGCAAATAGCAGATGTAGGCAGAGGACTGAACATTTGAAATGAGGTTCAGTCTATAAGAGCATAGAAAACATGATTTATTTTCAGGTTGCCCATCTTTAAATAAAGGGCCAGAATTAGTTCAGGGAACAGTCTCCATGTTCTAAGAAGTGAAGGGTTACCAGTGTGAGGCTGGTAACATAACATCCCTCCCACCCCCGAACACCTCAATAGCTCCCACTTCAGAAACGAGGCTTGTGAGCTGAGGGAACACGAAGTGATCTTTCCACACAGCTGAGTCTCTTTAAACAGCAACATTAAAATTAAACAAAATGGCTGCCTGGGACTTAGGAACAAGAGGTCCTCAACTCCTTCCCTGGAATCTTCTATGCTAGAGTAATGCTCTGGGGTTCTCATTCTCTCTCTCCCCTCCTTTTCCTTCTCCCCTTGCCCTCTCATGTTAATATAATATATGCATATATATATATTTAAGACTTGCTCAAACTCATCTATAACTACTCTATCAGAGTCTGTTTTTTTTTTTTTTTCTATTAGAAAAACAGGAAAATGGACCGGGGGGACTTCCTACTTATCCTGCAAGGCCTGGCTCAAAGTCATCAGCTTTGTCTTTGAAGCTCCAATACCTCCTGCTTTTTTCTTCTGGCTCACAGGGCACAGGACTTGTCTTCGCCTTGACAACCACGCCGTGACAGTGCTGTGGTGCGGGGTGCAGATTAACAGACCACTTACTTATCTTCTTCCTTTATTGTTTCCGATTTGGAGAGATGTGTGTCTACGTATTTACTTATCGGGCAGGGAATTGAACTGTGTCTCTCACACATGCCAAAGCATGTGCTCCGTTCTTCATTTGGTTTTGATCTTGGTTTGAATGGTAGGTACCTGGGAACATTATTTTAGCCTAGACTTCCTACATGTAGATGGGGGAATGAAAATACCTCTCCAATTGGTGTTTTGTTTGCTTGTTTGTTTGTTTTGAGACCCTAACGGGATCATCCGTTTGTTTATACTGAAATAGACTTGGCACAAAGCTTGTATACCCCAGGATACTTGCTAATACATTATAATTATTTTTAGTACCCCGAGAAATTATTCTGTCTTCACCTCTGGATTCTTGGAGCATGAACCGGTGTCACCTTATAGAACAAGGGGTCAACAAGTGCCTGTTGAATGATGTCACTACCAGAAGGGCTGTTGACACTAGGATCTTGAGTACTTTCACTTTTGGAAATAATGAATCTATCATTAAGTTGTACCCATGACCCACATGAGTACAGAATTCTTTCTTCAAAGGAGTCTTACTAATTCTGCTCATGAATTTTCTTCTGGAGCCCAGGGTTGTTTTCTGTCATGGTTCAAACATTATCACGAGGCTGCTGAAATCACAGGTTGTAGAGTTGTGTCTACTCTATTCAGTGGCACTCCGTGTATTCAATGGCACTCCGTGTCCCCCGTAACAGGGACGTACGTACACACACTGACAACACAAGGTGGTGAGAGTCACAAGCACACTCTTGTGCCATGGGGACGTGGTGGAGGCGGCCATATTGTGTTGCGGTGGGGGAAGAAAGAAGACACTGCAAGCGGGACCACAAGGTATTTCTAACAACAGGAGTACAGTGTGTTCTCAAGAGTGGCAGGAAGGGCCGCTTTCTGGAAAGGTCATTAGGTCCAGATATTGAAGGACACTGTATGCCAGGCTAGGGAATTTGCACTTTATCTTGTAATTAATGGGGAGCCATTAAGTGATTCTAATCAAGGGAGTGATATGATCACATGTGTGCTTTGAAAGATAATGTCTATGTGGAGAGGGAGGGCAGAGTGGAGGCAGGGAAGGCTGGAGCCAGGAAGATCAGTTAAGAGACTTCTGCTACCGAGTACTCACAGCTGATAAGAGTCAGGGAAGGGAATAGTGAGGGAGGGAGAGCAGAGCTCAGGGTGGGAGGAAACAGAGTGTGAGCAGGAATGGAGAATCCTTGAAGGCTGGTCACATGGGCACAAGCTTCAGTGAGTAGACCAGGCCTTCTGGGTGCTCCTTGGTCCCCTCCACTAAGCCTCAGTTAGTGCCTACTGCTTTCTAAGAAAGACCAGCAAGGAGCAAACTTTGAAAAGGAGTTAAAGGTGAAAGCTACTGGAGTTACTGGAGGACACAGGGAGGGGGAGTAGGAGGGCAGGCAGGGGGCGGGGTGGGGGTCCTCTTTGGTCCAGCAGCACTGGAGCGCCAGTGGCAGATGTGGTCAATGATCATATATACCATATATTGTGATCTATCATATCATATCACACACACACACACACACACACATTGTGGAACTATACTAACATCTTGTAATGGGGTAAACTAACACTAAAGCGATTTACAAAAGAGATAATGCACCATACAGGTTAAGTCACAATATTGAAAATCAAACTGAGAAGGCCAACAGCCCATTCATCCTCATTGTTCCCGACACCAGCCCCACATGAACTGGGTTGTGGAGATCTCGCTTGCACCAAGAATAGAAAAGAAACCCAAGTGCTGGACCCTACATTTTCTTGAGGATGACCGGCAGAGCACGAGGTCTGTGGCCTCCCCTGGCTGGTCCATGCATGTTCATTAGGAGGCTACGCAGAAATGGAACCCTGGCCTACCTTTCCTTCCTTCCCCTGAGCCTTCTAGGAGGCTTGTTCCTTGCTGCTCCTCTCTACCTCTAGCTTAATACACTTTTTTTTTTTTTGGTTATTATTGGTTGTTGTCATTATTTGGGGGGGGAATACTTAGGAGATTCCTCAAAACACAGAATCTCAAAGTCAGGCCAAATCTACTGTGTCTGGATCTGCATTCTGACAAGAGGCTCAAATCATTCACACACACGCTGAACTCTGCTCCCTGAGGTAGTGGATGGACACAACAAGAGACTAAAGGCTTCACTTAGGAAGCCCTGAGAGGAAGTTCCTGGACAACCTGTTTCCAGGGATATAGGAAGTCCTGAGTCCCACCACCAAGTGAAGCCAATCTCTGGGAAGAAATGTGCACTCAGTCACTGCTCATTATTTAAAAACAGATGCTTGAGGATTAGATTTGTGTGGCGGTAGACCCATTTGCAGCAGAATTTTGCCTTCTTCCTGTGTTTCACAGAATCACCATCCCACCAGTGGGAAACCCTCTCCCACAGCAGCTGGTGGACTGCGGCCGCAGCAAAGAGATTCTTCTGCATTCTGCTACAACTACTGCGACTTCTCAGCACCGCTTGCTCACTTAGCAGGTTCGTCAGTTCACACGCTGGGACCCTGGCTAATTTCTGCTGCTCTGGTTTTACTGTTACAGTATGTTTTATGCGCCTGTGCACTGAGCCAGAGAAGACAAAACAACAAACAGGGACATAAAGCAAGTGGTCCACAAAGAGAACAGGGAGAGAAGCTGCTGAGGTCTGTTAGAGGAAAGTGATGAAATTCAACTCTACGATTTGGAGGGAGAAAAATAAATAAATAAAAGCTCTATTACCCATTAAAGCAGGCCTATTCACTAAAAGCCTGGCAGATAAAATCTGCTGGGGGGGAGGGAGGGGGGAGTGTACGTGTAAGATGACAAACAGAAGCTTAAGAGAAATAATAAGTATGTTAAGCTAGAGGCAGGCAGAGAGGAGCAGCAAGGAACAAGCCTCCTGGAAAGCTCAGGGGAAGGAAGGAAAGGTAAGGCAAGGGTTCCGTTTCTGCGTGGCCTCTTAATGAACATGCATGGACCAGGGGGGACTATAGGCCCCGTTCTCTGCTACTGGGGCCTGTACCTCTCCTGCCAGAAGCAGCCTAACAGCATCCTTAGCAGCTGCTCATAGGAGGAAACAGCAACTGCCTTGAAAGCAGAGCCACAAAGGGTTTGCCAGGTAGCAAGAGCCTGAGCTGGTGGAGGTTCTTTCCCATCAGGCTCCCATGGTCGCCTGCCTCCAAGTCCCACCCTTAGGGGATGTGAGTTCCCTACTGAACTTCTCTCTGTAGACATTTTGAGGGGGGAGGTGGAGGTGCAAAAGCAAAACGGTCACTGCCATGTTCTAGGTGATGTTCCTCTTGTTCTGTAACATACATCAATTGCGTCTGGCTGGCTGCAATTTGTTCCTCTAAGGAATTTGTCTGGGGTTGAAAGCCTTCAGCATTATTTATTTATTTATTTATTTATTTATTTATTTATATTCTCTGACCACAGGCGGGTCCAGATGCCTCCATGGCACCAGGAGCAGCTTGCTCTCTGCATGATTTTCTGCTGGGATCCTGAAGTGCAGTTTGAGAGAGAATAATACTCTGAATTTTGGTCTCTTAAAAAAGTCATTAGGTTTATGGGCAGTCGTGCTTGTCACATCCAGAGTGTGAATTATGTGCTTCATGGAAACACAGTTAAACCCCCACCGAGAGTCATAGCTGTAATTTCTGCAGGAAAAAAAAAAAAGCTAACAATTGTGGGACTTTATTACTGCTACTTTTCATGCATAAGGTGCCAAAATCAACCCTCTCCAACATTCTAAAATAGTCTTTCTTAGTGGAAAAGTGTTTTCTTTTTTTTTTTTAATGAAGAAAAAGAAAAATAGAAAACCTCTAATGGACGACTTGCTGTTTTACTCACTTTTTGAGATCTGTCAATTTTTGAGTGACTGCCAGCACCGGGGACTCTTTGTAGCACCTTGTACTTGGGATATAATAAAAACATGAAATCATTAAAAATACTGTGAGTGTAACTGCAGAAGGGACTATATATTCTGGGCCCAGAGGAAGGCCGTTTCTTTGCAGAATGAGACAGACGCCACTTATGTTATTAAATTGTAGCACTATTCACTGTTCAGGCTGGAAGCTTCATCACATGTCAAAAACACTAATATGTCCAAAGTACACATTAGATCACTAACCTTCAAGGTGCTGGGTATGTCTTTTAGCTGGCGAAACAGAGGAATATGGGGGTTATATAGCTGGTTCTATGACACTGATTACATGTCCCAAATACTTTCCTGCAAAAAATAATGAGTAAAGAGCACACACTGAACTCTCCTCGAGTTCCTGGGGCACCATGCATGGCACAAGAGAGCTCCACAGATGGTGGATCAGAGCTGTGGTGTCTCTGCTTCTCTCTCAAAAGTGAAAGGGTTGGCCTGGGGTGACTGCTCAGCAGTAGTATTGCTGATCCATGAACCCCAGTACAGCAGCAACACACACACACACACACACACACACACACACACACACACACACACACACACACACACACACACACTTCCTTTTACCAGTATCTACTTGTGAGTCAAGAAAAGCATGAGGCTTGTAGAACTTGGGAGCAAAATAAATGATCACTATAGATGTAGGACTAAACAGTATCAATAAAAGCACCTACTAATTGCTGCCTTTTGGGGAGGTCCCCATCTCTCTGTTAGGCATATGTCCTTGGTTTCCAGCATTAGAAACTCCTGAGAGGCCTGTTTGCTGGGTCCCCATCCCAGGGTCTCTCATTCAGTAGATCTAGGGAGAGACTCCATAAGGATCTGCTTTTCTTTTATTTCTCTCTCTCCTTCCTTCCTTCCTTCCTTCCTTCCTTCCTTCCTTCCTTCCTTCCTTCCTTCCTTCTTTCCTCCCTCCCTCCCTCTCTCCCTCCCTCCCTCCCTCCCTCCCTCCCCAGAGCACTGATCAGCTCTAGATTATGGTGGGGCGGGTAACTGAACTGAAATCTTAGGTACGAGAGTCTCTTTGCAAACCACTATGCTATCTACCCCCGTCCAAGGCACGGCATTTTCAGTAAGTTCCCAGGGGCGTCTGGTGATGATGATCCTGGGGCCCCACTTTGAGAACTGGCACCCACATCAGCTTCACCCCATTTAGACAGATGAAGACACTGAGGTGCAGAGGAGGTACACTGGCAGTTACTCTCTAGTTAATTTGGGGGTGGGATGGAGGGAAGGGGATACTTAACTATTCTGGGTGTCTGTGAGGGTGACCATTCCCACCAGGAGTTTTTTCATGGCCAAATCTTGTTGTCGCCATCTCAATGTCCCCCCAGACTTTGATCCGAATGTTAATCCATGTCCCTTTTCTACTGGCCATTACTAGCAACGTATCAGCTCAGATTTATGATCTGCCAGCGATGTTGTGATTAGATGTCATCCCTGTCTTTCTATTACTCCGATATTGATGGATAAAATTCAGTGGTGATGCATCGCCTGCCCTTTCAAAGGTTACTGCCAGCAGATGCTGGGAATCAATATGGTTCTTACTGTCACAAGCCACAGAAGTGGATGGTAAACAAGGCTCAGTGAGCAGCCTGGGGACAGGTCAAAGAGGGAACTCCAAGAAGTCCTGTGGCACCGCCTTCGCTCTCCAAGCAACTCAGGGATCTGGCTTTGGGTCTCAGCTCTCCTACATGTTGAACCACAAAACAGTCTGGCACTCAGCCCCAGATCCTGGGTCCCAAACAATGGTGGATGACCTTTGTCATGGCAACTAGAGCCAAGACCAAAATATGGAAAACTCAACTTGTGGGTTGGGGAAACAGCATAATGGTTGTGCAAAGGACTTTCATACCTGAGGCTCTAAGGTCCTAGGTTCAAGCTCCAGCATGACCATCAGCCACAGCTGAGCAATGCTTTGGTCTCTCTCTCTCAAATAAGTATTAAACAATAACAACAACAACAACAACAACAAAACCCCTCTACTTGCATCACAACATGTCACCAAGATCAATGCACCATTCTGATTTCTTCAGGTGTGAGAACTAAATAAAACTAAGGAGGTGTGGTAGGTTCTTTTATACAACATGTTTTATACAAAATGTTTTCTTTGTCCATCTTCCAACTGGGAAGAATGCTTATATTCTGAAGGAAAAATGAAGATGAGGGTTTTTTTTTTTTTTTTACTTTCATAGTTTAACTGCTTGTAAACTACAAGCACATTAAGAAAACCAAATTGTCAGGAGTCAGGCCATAGTGCAGCGGGTTAAGAGCACGTGGCAGAAAGCACAAGGACGGCAAAGGATCCCGGTTCGAGCTCCCCGGCTCCCCACCTGCAGGGGAGTCACTTCACAAGCAGTGAAGCAGGTCTGCAGGTGTCTATCTCTCTCCCCCCTCTCTGTCTCCATTTCTCTCTGTCCTATCCAACAACGACATCAACAACAATAATAACTACAACACTAAAACAATAAGGGCAACAAAAGGAAATAAATATAAAAAAACAAATAGAAAAAACCAAATTGCCATTATAGATGCCCTAGAAAGCTTTGAAAAAATAGAAAATGCAAGTCAATCTTTAATTTGACCCCCATTCCCCCTTCCCAGGGAAGAGTAGCTTTACTATAGAAAAAAAGCAGAGCTCAGGGTCCCTATCTGTTTTGTCTGTCCCTTTAAGGCTGAGTGCAACATGACCTGAGCTAAAGGAAAGCCACCCCTGGCCCCCAGGATCCAGGTAGACATCTTGCCATCCACAGACCTTCTGAAGTCTTCTGCATCATTACCTCCCTGTCCTACTCCGCTCTGGAGCCATGCCTTTGCACTTCATTGCCCCTCGGTTCCAGCCTGCCACTTGCTTAGTTCTAGCTCAGGCTCTGCTGCCTTAGTCAGTTAACTTGCTTCTCCATCACTGGGTCCAGCTGTAAGATGATGGCACTTCCCCACTCTCTTGTCAGAATGTGTCTGGCTGACTTCTCTGGCTGGGTCTTAGGAGAAACCTCTAAAGATCTAAGTGCAAAGGATAAGCCTGCACAGACTGGGCTCGGCGTTCTAAGATGTGTTCCCTCCCAGGTCTGGAAACTGAAAATATTGCACAAGAAGTTTCTCCTGAGGCCAGTGGGCCTGTCTTTGTGCCTCCTGGACTGTGGCTTAGTTCAGAAGATGCTTGCAGAATAATGACGAAGATGACGGTGGCAGACAATAGGTCAAATGGCCACGTGACAGTGACGACACTGATGGATGAGGAGCTGTGCTTGTGGGCCACACTGGCGTCAGTTTAAAGACCTAGATTGCCAACTGCTTTTAATGAGTCAACTGGTGCCTTCTTGGGATCTGCAATGCTGAGGCGGCAGTGCTTGCTACTTTTTAATTCTTGCGACTTAAGACATGAGAGAGGAACCCCGAGGTGTGCTAAATGTCATGTGTTAAATGTCTGTTATGAACACAGTGTTTTTCCTACATGAAAGCAGCAAAGACGTTGTTTAAAAGCCGACTGAGATGGTGCAGAAAAACGAAGCTAACAGGCAGTTACTAAGCTACAGAAGTAGCTTTCACAGAGCACTTGCTATTCAACCATTGCAGCAGAAGCCTCGGGTTCTACTTTCCAGAACTAATACCCTCCTCACACCAAACTTTGATTCTCACTTTAAGAATTACATACGACTAGCAAGGTAGCTTATTACCTGGAAGGCTGCTTGCTTGGCCATGTGAGTGACCCAGACTTGAGCCTGGCTCCCACAGCAAGGGAGGATGTTTCAGTACAGTGGTATCTTTCTTTACGTCTCTCTGTGTGGGAAAAAACTGGCTCGGAATTAGGAAGCCCCAGTGACGCCAAAAACAAAAAAGGGCAGAATCTATGTGCTTATAGAAATGAAAAGATCCCATAATTTTGAGATAATTATTACTAACATTTTGGTGTCTTTCTTTTACCTTCCAGTTCTGGGGTGTGTTGTGTGTCTCTGTCTTAAGTTACTGTACCGCAGCACTAAAGGAAATCTACCGGGAGAGTCGGTTATAAAGCCTGCTCTGGCCACATGCTTGGATTGTCTTTACATTTTCATTATTCTGGAAAAATAAAACCATGTTGCAATGAAAAAACCCTTATGTATAAATATTTGTCCTGATTTCAGCATATATTGAGAACATCTTTTTAACATCAACATTTTCATTCACTCCAATATATTTTTACTATTTTCTATAAGACTTAAAGCAACACCGACAGACATCATTATATATTTGTGTTGCTAAATAAAACCCAAAGTAATGATTCCAATCTGAAAGAACAGGAGATATCCTTTTCAGCCCATTCAGAAATTCTTTAGCCTGCCCTAGAATCTGAGACACACACAAACATACGGCATTCCTCTGACATTTAAGGTGTTGAGAATATAAGGATGGATCTCACTTCAAAATTGAAGTCAGGGAAAGATTCAACAGTGAGTTTACTCAGATCACAGAGGATGATGGGGCGTCTCTGGTCTCTCACAACCGGGTTTAGCTCTATGCCCACGTACTCCCATTATCATACTACTTGCCTTACTGCTTGAACCTTCATAAGCCCCATTAGTCTGTGATACTATTAGAACCAAGCGGTGACAAATTATTTCCCTTGGACCAAGCACTGGACCAAGCTGTACAGAAGTGAATGCTTATCTTCTTCACCAATACATCCTCAGCACTCCTGACAGAGCCCAGAAATCACTATTTGTTGAATGAATGAGCAATCACATGAATGAGTGAGTAATAGAGGACTAATGCTATGACTTCTTTGACTAAAATTTTCTTTGTGTCTTTAAAAATAACTTCTAGGGAGTCAGGCGTTAGCGCAGCAGGTTAAGCCCCCCGACTCCCCACCTGCAGAGGAGTCACTTCACAGGCAGTGAAGCAGGTCTGCAGGTGTCTATCATTCTCTCCCCCTCTGTCTCCCCTCCTCTCTCCATTTCTCTCTGTCCTATCCAACAACGATGACATCAATAACAACAATAATAACTACAACAACAATGCAAAACAAAGGCAACAAAAGGGAAAATAAATATATAAAAATAAGAAAAATTTAAAAATCACCATTAAATCACTAATAAAATAAATAAGTAAATAAACAGTTCTGCTGTGGAGATCTACTGCTGGGAGAAGGCTTGAGGAAGAGAGGTGATAGTGCTTAAAAAAAAAAAAGGTGGGGGTTGGGCTGTAGCACAGTGGGTTAAGCGCAGGTGGCGCAAAGCACAAGGACCGGCATAAAGATCCCGGTTTGAGCCCCCGGGTCCCCACCTGCAGGGGAGTCGCTTCATAGGCGGTGAAGCAGGTCTGCAGGTGTCTGTCTTTCTCTGTCTTCCCTTCCTCTCTCCATTTCTCTCTGTCCTATCCAACAATGACGACATTAATAACAAAAACAATAATAACTACTACAATAAAACAAGTGCAACAAAAGGGAACAACTAAATATTAAAAAAAAAGAAAAAAACTTTTAAAAGAAGGGGGGGTGAGACAAAGACATATCCCAGTTCTACTGGGATCCTGAACTTTTTGTGACAAGGAACCTTTGTTTTTACATCCTAAGTGAGAGGGAAGAGATTCTGGAGAACACCTGAGGAAGTCAGGCACTGTTTCTCTTATCTGAGAAGGAAGAGGAAAAAGGAAGGACAACTATGGGATGATTTCGCTCATAAGTAGAAAATAGGGAGTTGAAATGCACGAATTTGAAAAAAAAAAAAGGAAAAAGTTTATATATATCCCCATCACTATGACCTTATGACCTTAGAAGAACTATGGCGGCTATGGCTTGGGGGAGGAACACAAAAATATACACTTTTGGTGGTGGGAGTGGTATGAGATTATTATACTCTTATTATCATATAGTCTTGTTATCATATAGTCTTGTAAAGTACTATTACACACAAACACACACACACACACACACACACACACACACACACACACACACACACACACGGGGGTGGGGGGGAGACAGAGAGAGAACACAACACCAAAGCTTCCCCTGGTGCTATAGTACTGCCATGGGGGGGGGGTGCCAGGGGCTTGAGTCTGAGTCCAGCACATGGCCCAGCAGGTGCCTTTCCAGGTGAGCCATCTTGCCTGCCCCTGCCCACTGCCTTTCTACAAAATCCTGAAAAATACTTTAGGCCTCACAGAAAAGTTGCAAAGGGAGTATGCAAAATTCATATAGACTTAATCAGCTTCTCCTAGCCTTGACATCTTACTTAAATACAACACAGTTACCAAAGCCAAGACATTAGCACTGCTAAATGCTCCTGCCTCACACCAAGGCAGTTCGCAGAGTACTGGGCTGCTGGTTTCTAGAAGGTGCCTCAGTTTAGGTCAGCTTGTGTTTTCTCACAGCTAGATGGAGGCTACGTATCTGGGAGATGCCCCCTTCTCCTTGAGTTTCATCTTGGAGACACAACAGCAGTCTCCAATGTGGCACAGACCTTGATCAGGGTGACATGGTGATGCCACCAGGTTTCGGCCTGGAGAATCTATTTCTCATGGGGGAAAGAAACAAAGCTGCACCTACTAGAAGGGAAAGTCTCCAGGAGTTTATGGTTCTAAGTACAAAACTATCTTGGGAGAAACTTGGAAGTTCTGTAATTATTCTGTTTTCTCTTGAAACTTTCTCCTGTGACTTTTAGCATTTGCTGGTGGGACTTGTCATTAGGAATTGTTTACTATGGTGCTAATCCTCTGTCACTCTGAATTCCCTCTTTATAGAAGGAAGGGCTGGCCTGTTGTCCTGGCTGGCTGTCTAGTCATTTATTTTTAATGCGATGGCTTACACGTGGGTGTTTACTGGATTCTTTCGTTCACCATCCAGTACCATAGTCCCTAATATTATTATTATTTTTAATTTTTTTAATCTTTATTGGATAGAGACAGCCAGAAATCAAGAGGGTAATAGAGAAGTTGAGAGACAGAGAGACACCTGCAACCCTACTTCACCACTCACAAAGCTTTCCTACTGCAGGTGGGGACCGGGGGCTCGAACCTGGGCCTTTGCATATTGTGATACATGCACTCAACCAGGTGTGCCACCACCCAGCCCCAGGTCCCTAATATTGTTGTTGGGTTTGTCCTACCTTTGGCCACTGGGAGTTCCTTCTGTTCAGTGGACATAACAAAACTAGGGAGAACTTGAAACTAATGGGAACTGATAAAAGCAAGTGATCAACAAAAAGGCTAGAAGAGAAATGTCTCAACAGAACATTTCAGAAACGGGTCTGAAGGGGGGAACAGTTAAAAAAAAAAGAGGAACAATCCATTGCTTTGAAATGGGAATGCATACATACTACACGTCTATGCATACATATACGTATATCTTTTCTAGTTCCACCCAGGTAATTTACATTCCCATAATGCAGCCAGGTGGTTGAGGGCATAATGAGAGGGGGAAGATGAGCTAGTCAAATTCTAACAGACTCCATGCTCCCTGCAGACTGCTGCCTCCACCCCATGTTTAAATACTACTCAATTAGGATCAACACTCATTTTTTATTAATGCTCTTCTGAGACAATGGTTCTTTTATCTGCATTTTATCTTCCAGCTACACTAAGACCAAGGACACTCTCACAGAAGATCTAAAGGAGGGGACCCTGATGAATTGGGGGTTTAAGATACAAATGGAATTTCCTTTGTCAGTCTTGACTTGTTTTATTAACATCTGAAGGTTGATTTATAGCAGATTAGCAAGCGGGAGAGGACTGTTTGTCCAATCACTTTACTTAACACACACAATTAGAAAAAACAAACATTCAAAAATGGCTCCTTTCTACAGGCTAATAGATGACACACTCAATCCTATAATAGCCGTCACTTTCATCTGTCATCTATTGTCGTGACCAAGGACAGGTGCATCTGAGCTCAAGACCAGAGGGAAAGCTTGTCTGCAACAGCCAGTTTCAGGAGGCCTAGTCTGCTCCCAAGCACGACGAGAGCTCCTGTACAAGGCTATCTGCAGCCACGAGCGCAAAGTCAGGTGGGTTGAAACTCAAATCCCGCTTCCACTTGTGTCAGCTTTGTGCCCTTGCCCAAGTGACTGGACCTATTCTCTATTCTGGCTTTCCTCTAAAGTGGGAGTGCTGAGAAGTGTTGCAGGAGGCTGATGCAAGGACCCAGTGAGACGCTTCATATGCCGGGGGCCTGGCCCTGCCAGGGCTCGGTAGACACGAGCGACGATACGGCAACAATGAAGATGATACTTCTAAGTCCGTTCGATCTCCACACCTGAGAAGCACATAGTAGGGTGACCTTGGTTACCAAACGGGGCCACCATGGAGTTCAGTGAATGACTTGTGTTTACTATCTGCTCCAAAGGAAATGTATACATGCCAGCTATTCTTACTACTGGTTGTCATAAGTTGTCCTTGAAAGAAACCAAGGGGCCAGAAGATGGGTGAGCTTACCCAGGAGAGCACATAATCTACACCAAGCTCAAGAATCCAGATTCGAGTACCAGAGACCACATATAACACTACACAGGAGACCAGGAGCAGCTCCATAAACCATGGATGTGGTGTTGATTCTCCTTCTTTCTTGCTGAAATTTAAAGGGGGGGGGGGCAGAAGGCCACTGGGAACAGTGAAATTGAGGTCCTGATGGGCAAAAATAACCCAAGGAATATGTAGGGTTCTCATTAGACTGTGTTTGCTCTTAACCAGCTCTACTAGACTGCCTCCTTCTGCACTTCCGCTCCCCTTCCCGAGTGTGCTTAGCTGCCAACTTTTAAAACCAACATCCTCCTGTTTTGAGGCATTCAATATCAGAACTGAAATTTCTTCTTTTCTCACAAGAGAACACATTAAAAAAAAAAAAAAAGCTTTCCTGCAGAGGCTGGACAATGATATACCTGGTTAAACACACAGTGCCAAGCACAAGGACCCTGGTTTGAGCCCCTGACTCCCCACCTGCGGGGGGGGGGGGGGTGACTTCACAAGCAGTGACTCCTCCTCTCTCCATTTCTCTCCCATCCAACAACAACAGCAATAACAACTATGGAAAAAAGATGGCAGCCAGGAGCTGTAGTGCAGGCACCCAGCCCCAGAGATAACCATGGAATGCTTGTCCTGTAGTCCTAACGGTCTAGGTTATAGTGCACAGAAAGCCCTGCAAGAGATGTCCTTATCCCCAACTATTGAATGGACCTCTCTGTCACGGGCACAAACACTCCTCCCACAGCACAGGCTGTCTGTACAGATGTCTTTGGGGCCAGCAGTTCATCAGGTTGATCTGGAAAACTGAGCTATAGTGGAGAACAACTGTGGAGTGCAGTCAGTAAACACTTTTGAAGCACGGCTGCCCACTCGCTGACCAGTATTGATGGGTTCTGCAAAGCCAGGATTGGCTTTCCATAAGTACCGAGCTCAACTGAGAGGGAACCACTGCCTGACCTCCTCCCAAGGAGACTGGTTAAAGTAACAGACACACAGGCCCCTTCCAGAACTACTGACTCTGTAGCTCTAAGGGTGGGCCCCAGTAATATGTTTGCCCGACGAGCCCCCAGGTGACTGGGACGTGTCCTAAGGTTGGAGCAGCACCATGGAAGTCCTGAGGTGCACAGGTGCAGATGGGCTGCCTCTCCCCGCTACCTTCAGGGGGGGATGTGAGCACCAGCTAGGGGATTTTCAGAGAGCCTGGCGGCATCCCCTACTCCAATGACTTGGCTACTGTATCTGACATCAAGGTAACATTAGTCAGCTGTGCCTTAATATTAGGCAAATATTCTTCTGCCTGGCTTTGAGGGATGCAGCTCACAGCAGCAAAAAGAAGTGTTCCTGAACCCTAATGTTCCCAACTCCCAGTGGCCAAATGGTCAGCGAGGCTCTCTGCATAGGGCTCTCAGCTCTACTCTGTTCTGCCTCTAGTTTCTAGACTGTCATCTCTGAGATGAGAGAACCAGCCAGACAGCTTGTTTGTTTTGACTGTATTTCTCCAGCCAGTGGAAACCACCAGGTAGGGGTAGTGGGCTCTCGCCCCAGCATCCCTGAAGGATTGAGCCATAGGAGGCCTGATATTATTCGCCCCTTGGAGAGAACTCCAATGCCTATTAGCTTCTCTATTTACCAACTGAAGGTCTGCTTTCATACAAGCCAATGAATAGCACGCTTTCTTTGACTACTGGCTAATTTATAGCCACCTGAATATGAGCGCTTGCTGAGTTCTTTTTATCATTTGGAACTTTGTTCTGCCAGTAATGTCTGTCACTCTTTGTAGTTTAGTAAGCTCTTTCAGGCCCAAGATATCTCTATTTCTAAATGGAATCTGAGATGAATTGATGAATTTTGATAAACATGCATTCTGTCTTTTAATAAAAAAGGGATTCCCCCCCTTAACCACCTGAATATATAAATGTCTAAAAAGTTTCTGAGACCTGGGTGTTTGTTTTTTTTTTTGTACTGGGTGAACACTCAATGTCAAAATAATATTAAAAGTACACAAAACCAGGGGGGAAATTGTTTTTAAGCAGGGTGTGATAAATAATAAATCAGAAATACAAGTCACTCTGGGATTATGGGTGTGCTCCAGTCTCGAGGCTTCTTGGCGGTTCCACATCAGTGGAGCGACAGCCCTTTAGTTGAACAATTATGCAGAGAGGCAATCTTGTTAGGATTTGATAAAAACACTGTCACTGTCTTTGTCCCTGCCACGCAGAGATGCGACAGGAAGAGCTCGAACGTGCCCACCCAGGCAGCATGCCCAAGCAGGGGAGTTAAGTTCAAAGCAGAGATGCAGTGCAGCTGAGTGTGAAGTTCGGTTTAAGTGCTTGAGGGAGCACGTGGCCAAGGGAACCCCTACGTCACTCTGTGGGAGACCCTCAGGGCGAGCTCTCAGGGTGCTGGGCTGGTGCACACGTGCCTCTTTTTGGAAGCTAGTGTATTTCAGGTGCTGAGCCTCTTCCCCGTGGCAAGAGTTCCATTTTTAGAAGCGCAAGTCTCAGCCGAAGCCAGCCAGTGTGCTATCTCCTTGAGGGGTATTTACTTACATAGTCAGTTCAAATGTACAGTGCCTGGCTTGTGACTGGAAAGCCACTTAAGAGGAGAACGCTGTACCACTGTGGGAGATGGAGATAAATCAAACAAGCCCTTCTTATTTTAGCATCTGCTGGAAATCACACATTTCTGCCTTGGCATATAGGTTATATGCACAACAGAAAGACAGTCCAGAGGGGGGAGGGGGAAAAAGGAAAAAAAGGAAAGAAAAGAAACACAGGTGGGGCAGCTCCTTGGCTACTACAAAAACTAACCAAAAGCTGCTTTCTTTTGGCAAAAATTCCCCTTGCTGAAGAAAGCAATGAACCCCTTTGGTTCCTTTTTGAGAAGATGATGATTGCAAGGTGAGAAAGCTGGGTGGGAGGTTTAACCTTGAAGAAGGACACTTTCCAAAGAAGCAGTGTTTTAGCCCAGCCTCTGTGGAGGTCAGAATCACGCTTATGACACAGTTATTGGGCTACATCCAAACCCTCAAGGGGAACACAATAAATGGGGTACGTCTTAGCAAAAACGAAGATGAGTTAGCTGAGAAGGTATCCTTAACACAAATCAAACTCAGAAATGTCGTGGTTTCCCACAGCTGCTCCATCTGCTGCTAAGCTCACTGACTCACCTTCTTTGAGTCCTTACTCAGAATTATTTTTCCAGGAGGGCTGATGGGTTTGCATCAAATCAATCGCACCAGCAGACTGGTAGTTGGATTGGGCTAAGAGGCTGCTTGGTGCTGAGCCCAACTGGTTACTGGTCATTCACAGTCCATGGCCCTAGAAGACATTCTTGATTTTGACACTCTGAGCGCCTGCCTCTGCCTTGGCTGCTGTGCCAAAAATATCTGCATACTTAGGGCTTGGGAGCGGGAGAACATGCTGGCAGCTTGTTCTCGGACAGTATATCTTCATGCACAGAGAAAAGGCCATCCTCAGCACTCACGACAACCAAACATGTCTGTCTTTCTAGAAATTCTCTGGAGCTGGCTCCCAGAGGGTCTTATAGTTGTCCATTAGTGTAAAGGACAGGGGTCACAAAAGAGCCTGATTCTGTGATGAGCAAAGACACCACAGGTTGAAGGGAGCAAAGGGCCCTGGGCTGTAGGGGGTGGGGGGCGCTCCGGGAGCTCTATTGAGGGTAACCAGAGCAGGACCCAGGCCTGCCTCCATTTACTGTCTGCACATTTTCTCCTGGGCTTTCCTGATGAAACTGTCAATCTTCATAACGGTGCCTGCAGTCACAGGGATGTGCTGTGAAGCGGCTTTAAAGGAATCTGATAAAGAGGAAGCCTGTGCTCTCCTGGTCCTGAGTCCCTCTTTAGAGTCAGTTAACCAGTGAGAAGGCGGGGAGCTTTCTGATTCATACATAGGAAAAGGAATTTGGCTGAGCAAGGCACACTGCCACCACCCCAGTCCCAGTGGCATGTGGGACTGCAGACCTGTGCTCTTTGCAGGTCTTTCCATGGGTCAAACTTAACATCACAACATCCCCTCGTCCTGGCTGACTGTGCTGACCCTTGGGAGAGGAGGAGATGCTGGGTCATCAAGTAGAGTCTGTAGTTTTTTGTTTTTTTTTTCATTTATTGTTTTGGATAGAAACAAAAAAATGAAAGAAAGAGAGAACAGGGAGGGAGAGAAGAAGAGAGACCTGCAGCACTGCTTCACCACTCATGAAACTTCCCCACTATAAGAGGGGACCTGGGACTTGAACCCCCAGGACTTGTAGTTTTAGGCTCAAGTTCAAAATATTTCACCACCATCAGATAGCTTTGACACAGGAACCCCAAGAGTTCTGGTCCCCCTTCAAGCCCTTAGCCAGGTGCAACTGAAGAGTGCCAGCTCAGTACCTTAAACAGGCTGGCGGATTCCTGGGAAGCCCAAAGGAAGCCCCTCTGCTCCTGTGAAATGTGCTGGGGCAGGACTGTGACCCCATCCTCCAAGTTCTCTTCCAGCCACAGTCAGAATATTCGCAGAGACCCGAGACTGCTTGTCTGGCTTCCCCGGGCACTAACCCCGGCAGCTTCCCCAGGCCAAGTGGGCAGGTTCTCAAGCTGTAGCATGCATCCCTGCTTACTTTGGAGGCCTTCTGTTTCCATGATTCAGGCCTCCAAAACTGCAGACCATTCAAGGGCAAAGGGAGGTTTACGCTCCCAATTAGTGATTCTTGAAAACCGGGAGCTCTACTACACATTAAAAAGAGGAAAACTGCTTAGCACATATTCTGTGGGGGCCTCGAGACAGCAGGTGATTCCACACACCATATGCGACCCAGCAGCCAAAGGCACCGGGGGGAGCAAAGGGCAGAGCTGGGGCCTCCACTCTGACTCCTCACCACAGAAGCCAAGCAATTCAGGCCCAGAATTGCAACGATGTGTGCGATTACACCTCCAAGCATACCCACCTCCCCTCTGCACGGACGGGACTTCTCAGCCCTGCCCATCAGTACACAGTGGCTAAGGCTCCCAGGAAGGAGAGCGGGCTCCTGCTGGATTGTGTGAGGCTTTGAAATGAAACACATCTCTGCTCTAGTGTTTTAGAAGGAAAGTTGGCTGTAGCAAAATAGGTCATTTGTCAAGCGGTTATTTGCTGTGTTTTTCCTGCTGGAAATTATGCCTTCTGGAAGGGGAGGCTTAGGCCGAGAAGAGGATTTGTGTAAACGTGAAGGGTAGTCAGCTCCCACTATTTCCATCTCTTCAAATACATCCCAAGAGGGACACGCGTTTTAGTCGCACAGCAGGCTAGTATGACCAAAATGACAGCGCTCTTTCCAATTTATACTTCTGAAAGAGCGTAAGCAGACACACAATAACAAAAGCCTTTCGTCTAGATTTCATATCAGACACTTTGATGAATAGTAGCCTAAAGGGCAACATATTTATAAGTTTTAAGTCTCTCCTGCAACACAAACCGTCCTGATTTATCCCTATGATAAAGGCAGTTCGGAGAGCTACTTTACTGTATTTATTATTTTTCAGAGGGGGAGAAAAATGTTGATTCAGCCCTCAATCTGCCACTGCTAGAGTTATAAATGTTGGTAAGAGACCAGTGCTGATGTCTATAAATACTAATCTATTCGCTGTAACTTATGGGACCCTCCTTTCCTTTCCAGAACGTTTCCTCCCTTATTCTTCCTGCATTTACAAAACCCAAGCCTGGGGTTTCTTGATTTCTACCTTGAGAGGACTGGATAAGGGAGCCTCTCTGAAGGCCACCACTGGCTGGCTGGGTGGCTGAGGTCCCGTGGAAGCTTCAGTTCAGTGCTTATCTCAGACAAAGCCTTGTGGACAGACCTCAACTGCCCAGTGCTGAACAAGTGCCCTCACCTTCCTGCATGCCTTCCACACTTGCAGCCTGCCTCTCAAGGAAACATCTTCAGGATTAGTCAGCCCCTTAGTTTAAAATGCATTCCCCTTCCGACAGCAGGTTAAGGGCACATGGCATGAAGCACAAAGAAAGGCGTAAGGATCCCAGTTCGAGCTCCTGGCTCCCCACCTGCGGGGGTGGGGGGGTGGGTCGCTTCACTGGTGAAGCAGGTCTGCAGGCGTCTATCTTGCTCTCCCCCTCTCCAGCTTCCCCTCTTCTCTCCATTTCTCTCTGTCTTATCCAACACTAACAACAACAACAACAAGGAAAACAAAATGGAAAAAATGGCCTCCAGGAGCAGTGGATTTGTAGTGCAGGCACTGAGCCCCAGTGATAACCATGGAGGCAAAAAAAGAAAGCATTCCTTCCTTTCTCTGGCCCCTGAGTCCAAGAAGATATCTCCACCCCCTTGAAACCCCGCCTGCTTGGTGTAAAACATAGCACATAAATCATTTGGGGGCTACCCCTCAAGCCACTGCTTACTTCAGCTACCAGTGAACCGCTGGGAGTTTATTTATTAGCGAATCTGGAGAACCTTGGAACACAAACAGCAGCTTGAATTTTTCCACAGTGTTGAAGTGAACTATTCATTAGCATTTGTGAGAGATCATCAAGTCACCAAATGGTATTAAGCCAACCTGGAGGAGGAACAGAAGTTTAGGGACTGATGTGTTAATCTGCTTCTCCTGGGCTGAACACCAGAGGCAGGTCCTCAGTACAGCTTCATCTTCACTGGGCTAAGCATCAAGTTAGAAATGGATGGACTCCCAGGAAGCGAGGGGCCAAGATGTATCATAACAGCCCCAGCCAAAGAATGCAATTGAAGTTCTTCTGTGTATAAAATCCTGAGCTAGTCAAATACTCACTTTCTATTGCTATCAATTTTCTCATTCTAGATGGACACAGGTTATAATCTTTTTTTTTTTAATCCTAAAAGCACTTCTTGGAGATAAGACTCTTAAGAGAGACTACAATATAAAGAGAAACCATGGGTTTCCAAGGCAGTTTTCAGAAGTTTTGTTAATATGATTCTTGGCTAAATTTGAAAAAAGGTTTCTTGGTATAAACACTCTATGTACTGGTTGAATTGGTTGCCAAAGATCTACCAAGATATGCTATTCCGTGTGGGTATGCATCGTTAATTAGTCTTGATAGATTTTGTATGTGTTCAACACTGATCTGTACCACATGCCCCAGACAACCAGCATGAAAAAGCGTCTTCCCAATCACCCTTCCACAGAAAATAACTCTGCTGCTGCTTCCAATAAATTCTGAAGGCTCTCTGGAAGGTCTTAAATGTTTGGTTTCACATCACTTCTAGTATAGATTTTTTTTTTTTTAAAGGAACTTGCCAAGACTACTTCTCTATGATTCGGTTAGAGGCAAAGGAAAGCAGTTTGAAGACAAGTTAATAAAATCCTGGTCTGAGATGCAAGCAAGAGTCACACATCTGCCTGCATGTTAACCATAGCTGATGCAGTTCGCATTTCTATTAGGCCTCCCAGCCAAGGGACTGAGTTCCACCACAACATTGCTTTAACTCTTCCTGCCAAGTTCAGAAATCAGTTGTTTGGTGCTCATAGAATTTCCTTTCTCTTCCCCCCCCCCATCAAAGAGCCTGCCTGATTTGTTCAGATGCATATCAATAGCAAGTGCTGAGCTTACAGTATGCAAGAAAATATAAGAACATGTAAAAATCACTTAGAAGAAGGCAATGCTGGGGGCTGGGCAGTGGTGCCGCGGGTTAAGCGCATTAAGGGCACAAAACACAAGGACTAGCATAAGGATCCCGGTTCGAGCTCCTGGCTCCCCACTTGCCGGGGGAGTAACTTCACAGGCGGTGAAGCAGGTCTGCAGGTGTCTATCTTTCTCTCCCCCCTCTGAACTTCCCCTCTTCTCTCCATTTCTCTCTGTCCTATCCAACAACAATGACAGCAATAACAACAACAACAATGATAAACAAGGGAAACTAAAGGAAAAAAATGGCCTCCAGGAGCAGTGGATTCGTAGTGCAGGCAGGCACCTAGTCCCAGCAATAACCTGAGGCAAAAAGAAGGAAAAGAAGAATAAGAAGGCAATGCTACACAGCAACTATCTCATTAGGAGTTTAACCTCAAAAAAAAAAAAAAGCACTTTTACTTCCCTGGCATTCCAGGGAACCAAGGTTTCCACCAGGAGACTCCACATTAGCACTTGGGTGGGGACAGGCTCCTTGATATTTACAAGTACAGAGCTCAAAACAAGAATATCTCTATGCCAAACTCTTGAGATCTGTTTGGATTTGTATAACTATCTCCTGAAAAAAGCAAGTAGTATCAGACAGCTGGTAAAGGATGGACTGGCAGGCAGAGAGAATAGATCCCCCTTGTGCTCATGGGTCAGCAGGTCAGAGGCCTTTGAGTCAGGTGGTCGGATCAATGAGGACTGGGAAGATAGGCCATGCCCACAGCAGGCTGGCTTCCTGGAAAGCCTCTCAGGTGAACACACAGTAGACAGCCGAGCAGGACATTCAAAGGTGATGAATTTCTGATGGGCAAGCTCAAGAACAAAACTAGTTCTGCTCTATGAAGTCACTTCCTTTGTGACCAAGCACTCTACGAGGTCTAAATGGCTGTGTCTAAGCTAGATGCCAGAATACGCAACACAGAACCAACAGTACAGAATAAGACTTTGCTGGACCACAGCGCACAGGCTTGAAGCAGCCCCGCTGTCTCCATGAAGTGAGTCCACACCGACCACCCCAGTGGTTTATCACTGTATGATCACATCAAACTTAGCGACGTCTCTTAAATGGTCCCCATTAACGGAGCACGTTATTCAATTTTGTGCTAGATTTCAAAATAGCTCTTTTAACGAGAAACAGGAAACAAGAAGTCATCCCAGATATCAGCTGGATAATTAAATCGGTTCACCAATGTTTCAAAGACGGGGGAGGGGGAGGGGGGAGGTTTATAAAAGAAAATGAAAGTCACTGATCTTTGTTTCTAGAAGCATCATGATTTTTATCACATGTTTAACCAAAGAACTAGGTACCTTAAATGCCAGATACAACAATAAATTGTGTTTGGTTTTTAATTAAGTCTTTATCTTTGTGTAAAAAAAAAAAATTAGGCCTGGGGGTTTTAGATTGTCATTTTACACAAAAGTAAATGGTAAAAGCCTTTCTACATGCACAGCCATTAGGTGTAATTATGCAATGGGTAAAGCATGTATCACACTAAAAATGTCATTTGGTTTTACAGTTATAAACTCATCAGCATTTATCAAAACATTGCCTGGAGAAAGGAGGAGATGGCTCGAGCCATCTCTGAAATTCAATGCCATCTCTGAAAATACATGGCAAAGGAGTGTCAGGGTGAAACACACACTGACATGCAGAAGTAGTGATTTTCATACCCATTTCATAGAAATTCTTTTCTCTTCAGAAAAGTCTCCCCACCCACATCCTCACCTCCACATCTTTCAAGTATTATATGCAATTCCAGGCATCCATCCCAGGGCGTCCAACATGCAAGACTTGTGCTGAGTCACGGAGCCACATCCCAGTCCCTTTTCAAGCTCTACTGTTAGTGATTCCTCACCTCTTGAACTGGGGGAGGGGGGGGGGCGGCAGCGGCACTGCTCTGAGGTCTATTTTCCTTCCTGAAAAATGCCACACTTGACCTCTTGCCTGGAAACACTGACATAAGGTGTGTGTAATTCCAGCCAACTTCTGCAGGTAGAGGAACGTGGGAATTCATCTAGAGGAGCCTTAGGATTTGATTTCAATTGCTTATTCAACCACAAAACTTAGCACTTCTTAGTTAGTAATCCCTTAATGGAGTTCTGTTCAAATGGAGACCCAGGTACTATTCTTGCCAGGCTCCCCTTTGGACAACAGGGGTTTGTTTCGTATTTCTTGCTCTGAAGCACGGAGTGGCACAGGTGCTTAAGCACGAGCACCAGGCGCTGCTCGCACACTGTGTTAACAGTTCTCCGTTCTGAGTGCCATTTCACTATCCCCATCAATCTGGTAGTTATCTCCCAGGGAGATTTGTCCCTTGAAAAACAAAATGGCTGGGCTTGGGGAAAAAAAGTCAACTTCTTCCCTGGTCTCCATTTTCAGTTTCTCACACAACTTGTTAATATCCAACCTTGACAGTGGTCCAGGGAAATGATGCCACTGGCAAGACCTTCTCGTGGTGCCATTCCTGTTCTCTGTGCCTGGAACACAGAGGCAGCAGACATCAAAGCGGGGTCCCCTAAACTGGAGGAGTGTGAGGAAGCAACACGCATTGGAAAGGAGATAATAAGGAAGGGGCAGTCTTAGCAAGAGCCATTCATTTCTACAGTTCTCAAGGTGTCGATGACTGTGTTCTTCTTGTCCTTGTAGGTGAGATGTTCAGACAACTGGATGGACCAGTGCTTCTGAGAGGATATTCTGAGAGCCCACCAACAGCAACCAGAGAGCACAGGCTTGTGTCTTCTCCCTGAGCTGGGCTGTTTTTCACAAGCACTCCTGTCATGATTCCCACATGCCCTGCTTCCTTCACAAAGGACCTCCCCATGAAATCGGCTGAGGATACTGCAGCCCTGCCTCTCCCCACCCGCCATGGTGCTTCAATTGGGATAACAAGGTGTACTGTCCCCGCATCCACTCTTCAGGGCCATCTAGCATCCTGTAACCCAGTTCACGAGATTAGGAATCACTAACAATAGAGCTTGGAAAGGGACTGGGATGTGGCTCTGTGACTCAGCACAAGTCTTGCATGTTGGAGGTCCTGGGATGGATGCCTGGAATTGCATATAATACTTGAAAGATGGTTTGTTCTCTCTCTCCCCCTCTAGACAGAAAACAAACCAACCAACCAACCAACCAAACAAACAAACAAAAAGACCAACAGCACTGGGGCAATCCAATTCTTTTAATTGCCCAAAGACCCTTTCCCATGTTGCCTGATTGTCTAGAATCAAGTTGAGTAACAGCATCCTCCTTCCCACCACCTACCCCCCTCTCCCCCAAAGCTTTGCCCTGTTTGAGGGGCTACGGCTCCTTGAAACCAACAGCCTCTCCCCCACTCCCTTCTCACTCCTTTGCTGCCTGGTTAGTTGCAACTCATTTTTTTCCCTATCTCAGCTCACATATCATTTCCTTGACAACAGGCCTGACCCACCCTCCCCACAGGCTCAGAACCCCCTTTTGGGTCCCTAAACACTCTATGCTTCCCTACCTTAGGACTTACTCATAAGCTCTTAAATTGCTTTACAAGGTGACCTTAGGAAACAGATGCTTCAGTGTTTCTCATCTAGAAGACAGAAAAATCACTGTCAATTAAATTTGTGTGGCATATAAGACTGAAGATAAAAGGTATATACTGTGCTTTGATAAAAGGAAACATGGATTCGAGATATCATAATTGTTTGCTCCTTGAACCCCCGCTTGAATTTTGCAAGTAACTTATTAAATAATGAGTGAAGCATAACCAAAAATAACACTGTTTTTAAAAGGCATGCTGAAAGAGGCTGGAGGGGAATGAGCAGAAAAGTGTTTTAGTTAAAGGTTCATTTTAACTATTTTAAGAGGACTGGCTGAGCGTTAATAAGGAGACAAATAAGAATGCATTAAGAGATAATGGTGCATTTGCTACTTAAGGGTCTACATTTCCTGTTTTCCACTCACAGAGACCTGTTTTTCCTTTAAGTCCAAGCTCCATTCCATTAGCACCCATTTTCAATTTACCAGTCTTCTCAAATAGCCAGGAAGCACCCAGAAAAGAGAGAGGGGAAGGTATCTGTTCCATGACTAAGGTTAGCAGGAGCTTAGTGATTAGCATTACTTGCATTTAATTTCAAGCTTGCCGACTCCTATAGCTTCTGAAAGGGGAGAGGAGAGAACAGGTTATTGAAAACTGATGTGTTTTATCATTACCCATCATTAAAAAGGATGCCTTTGTGCCTCTTCAGATGTAGCCAGCAGTGAATATTTACTGCTCATGCTAGTCTTCATTAATTTCACAGCTCTTTATAGAATGCTTCTTTGCAATGACTGTGATTTCGCTTTATTTATTTATTTTTTACAGTCTCTGATATTTAGTCTCTACTCACCAAGCATTTGTATTTGCTCTTAAAAAGCAAGACAGAAGGAAGGGGAGGGGGGAGAGAGAGAGAGAGAGAGAGAGAGAGAGGAAGAAAGGAGCTACTCGACTGGGTAGCACCTGTAAATTGAGGGTCTGTTTAAAGCAACAGGCACCAGCAGAATTAGGAAAGGGGGGGAGTCATGAGTGAGAGCATTCGTTAGAGAAGCAGCACATGAGAGAGGGAAAGGAAGTCGCTGAGGCATGCCACGCATAAGTCCCTTTGTCGGAATACATTAGACCAATAAAAGGGAGCCAAGTCAACAGACAAAGCTGGGTGGAGAAAGGCAGGGAAGTACACTGTGCAAGGTATGCACAGACACACTGTACGTGAAGTCACAAGCTAGCACACAGCCCAGGAGAGCTGAAACACGTCCATTCGTTTGGGGTTATGCTCACATCAGAAACATCTGGAGGGCAAAAGTTGTCTTTTCCAGATGAATCTCTCTTTCATGGCTCTCGAAACTGGCTCCGCTTTCATCGGCAAGTGTATTTGTGATGATTAGCCATTGATTGGGATGTTTCAGAAAAGCTCAGTGCGAATGAGCGATTCCTGCCCTGTTGTGTTCCTCTCCTCTCTACTCAGCCAGGATTCTGGTTCGAGGGCCTGAAAACGCCCAGGCTCCTGTCCCCATACTGTCATCCATCCGTCCCTCCTTTGCTTGCCTGCACTAAGCATCCCACCAGCTCTGCAGAAGTGGACAAAGAAAAGTCGATCCCAGCTGAACACTAATAAAGACTGCATTTTCTCGACGAGATTGCATCCAGTAAATTGCGAGCCTGAGGGCAAAGTACAGGATGGGGGAGGCTTGTCAGCAAGGGAGCTTCGCATAGTTGGTAGCCAATAGTCCAGCCTGACTAGACAAGAATATACTGCTGACCAGCAATGCAGTGCCCACTGCAACCCGGCCTGAGAAATACCTATTGCCAAGACGGATTTCTGGTTTGCTCTGGACCTGCTGGGATTACTATTACAGGGCGTCGACATCCCAAGAGTTCAGCCAGTCACTGAGTTATAACCGTGTTCTGAAGGTCTGATGAAAGCCCAGCCAGACCAAACGCACTGGGCTCACAGCGTCCCAGTCCCAGAATGCCTGCTAAGAGGAGGCACGTCTTCCTGTTTGATTTAGTGATAACAGAGTGTGGGGTGGGGTGCTGTCAATCGTGGTTGTAATCACTACAGCAGCACCAAGAATGATGGAGCCGGAGCCCACTGAAATTATGGCGACCCTTCTGGGGGAGGGTCAGGAATGAAGCTGGACTTAACTAGTAGGGAGGCCAGTTCTCATCAAGCCCATTGAGTGCTCCCTGATGCCATGGATTGAAACAACACAATGACCGGAGTCAAGCTGGCACAGAAGGGAGACTTAGATCCCTTCTCAGTGCCATTGAGTCCCTGCTCCAGACAGGCTTTGCACATGTCTTGCATGCCCGGCTCAAAGGGGGTGAGGGGCTTTTAGGAGTGGAAGGGAGACTGTGTATTGGAAAGCTTACTTTGTGCCCCCTAGTCATCATCAAATGACACTGGCTGTACACTGACTGTAGATTGAATGTTGAAACCACAAGCAAGATTAAGCTATACTTATCCTCCTTCCTCTAGGGCCTTCGGAGCATAGTAGCTCTAGAGATAGAAGAGAGAAACGAAAACGAACAGAAAGTACAAAGCCACCCATGCTAAATACTAAGGGACAGTCTCGACAGGGCTCTATGGAGCTCCTTTCCCATTAGCTAGCAATGCACCACCATCATTACCATCAGTTTTCTCAACCCTGATAACATTCTGCCAGTGCCCACCCCGTAACTCCCACCCCGCCCCCACCACGCTCTCACACGGCTACCCATCTGCAAGGCAAGTTGCCTCCCTCCTGAGCTGGAAGCCACTCGTACAGGTCTGAGCTTTCTGCTTTGAGGAGCCCCATGTGCACTATCTCACTACTTCACTATTCCACTTCACGAGCTACAGTGAGAACATAATGTGGGAAGTGCTTGGGATGTGGTTGGTGGTCATAGATTCTTATCAAAATGACGACCCCACCAATCTGTCCTAGAACCGCACCTCCCCAGAGCCCTGTCCTGCTGGGGAAAGAGAGAAACAGGCTGGGGCTATGGATCGACCTGCCAACACCCATGTCCAGCAGAGAAGCAATTACAGAAGCCAGACCTTCCACCTTCTGCACCCCATAAAGATCTTTGGTCCACACTTCCAGAGGGCTAAAGAATGGAGAAGCTTCCCAAGGAGGGGAAGCAATACGGAACTTCAATGGCAGGAATTGTATCCTTATCCCACAATCTTGTTATCTTGTTGATCATTATTAAATCACTAATAAAAAGAAAGAAAAAAGGAGAGAAAGAGAGAAATGTGTGGTAGACATGAGCATGTTGAACAAAGAGCTTGTCCTCCCTGAATTCGGGATATAGCAGACAGGTAAGCCAGGTCTTCAATCACTAGG
This sequence comes from Erinaceus europaeus, assembly GCF_950295315.1. Taxonomy (NCBI): domain Eukaryota; kingdom Metazoa; phylum Chordata; class Mammalia; order Eulipotyphla; family Erinaceidae; genus Erinaceus; species Erinaceus europaeus. The sequence continues at coordinate 18,148,339 of NC_080181.1, read as the reverse complement.
ATAAAGGAACAGTTAAGGTAAACGTTATGTGAGACTGAGCCAGCAAAATAGCTGACTTGGATATTGTGCTATTTTATCATGAGTGCAACCCAGCGTCAAGCCTGGCCCTTGCTATGTTAAAGTAAGCCTCAGTGCTGTGAAGCCCCCTCCCTTCTTTCTCTATTTCAGAAAAAGAGGAGAAGATCATCATAGATGTCTTAGAGTAGAGAAGGAACTAGGATAAGGAGAAGAGAGTTTTTTTTTTTTGTGATTATTATGAAGTGTTTTGGGTACCAGAGAAGGAAAGGCAGGCTTTCACCTACAGGTGCTGAAAAATGGCTACAAGTCCATGGATGCCAATCTTCATGTTCATGAGCTCAGCCTATTAGAGCACCAGATTTGCATGCCCGAGGCCCCAGAGGTTACAGATTCAATCCCCAGTACCACTTTATGTCTGAGTTGAGCAGTGCTTTTGTCTCTCCTCATTCTTTCTCATAAGATAAACAAATCATTAAAAACAAAAGCCATCAAGGGTGGAGAGAATGGAGTGGAGAGGTACAAGGCACCCCACTGTACTCCAGGAAAAATGTGTAAGACGGATGAGGGTGGGCACAGTAGCTGAGAGGATACTGAAGCATTGCCAAGCAAGATGGGTGTAAGCAGAAATATGTAAGACTACAGCCCAGAATTACAGAAGAAGATTGACATACCCTGGTCAATCTCTTTAAAGATTTTCCGTATTATTAATGAGAATGATAGTAAGGGGGGGGAGAGAAAGGAAAAGAACCAGACATCACTCTGGTACATGTGCTGCCAGGGATTGAACTCAGGACCTCATACTTGACAGTCTAATGCTTTATCCACTATGCTACCTCTCAAACCACTCCTGGTCAGTCCCTAAATGATGGTGTGGACAAGGGTAGAGCCAAATGTCTAGACAGAGTGGAGACGGCTACCCTCCCAGGTGAACATGGCAGCTGGAGGATGCAGAGAAAAGAGCAGAAGGTGCATTTGGATGCTTGAATGATGATTAGCTCTACTTTTTTTGAGGCAAGCTCATGGTTAAAGCATGTTGCACGCTTGGGAAGTATGTAACTCGAGAAGACAGTTGAACCGGACCTCCAGAGACCACTGGGAAGCAGATACATTCTCAGCGTCAGTAAAGACACTTTCATCATCCCTTTCAAACAGGCTCCCACTAGGCAGACCCTTCCATAACCTCCCCAACAGAAAATCAGATGTATTAGCATTTGCTTCCAATTACAGTATCACTACAGAGATTTTTCTAAGGTTGCAAAAACCAGAGTTCGGGTCTAGCCAATGCCTCCACTGGGTGATCAAGTGAAATAAGCCAAATTCAACATGTTTTTTTAACCCCTCAAGGCATATATTTCACAAGGACTGCTTAACAGAAAAAGTGTCAGACTTAAGAAAATCCCGTGCTCAGCCTTGACTTTCCCCTTCAATATCCAAGGCCTACTAAAAATGCTTCTCTTTTCTACATGAGAAATGGTTAAGAGCCCAGGGATTTGTTTCAGGGATTTTGTATTAGATAATGCATTAAGAATTTTATTCTAGGGAGTCAGGCGGTAGTGTAGCAGGTTAAGCGCGCGTGGCGCAAAGCACAAGGATCCTGTTCGAGGCCCCGGCTCCCCACCTGCAGGGGAGTCGCTTCACAGGCGGTGAAGCAGGTCTGCAGGTGTCTATCTTTCTCTCCCCCTGTCTTTCCCTCCTCTCTCCATTTCTCTCTGTCCTATCCAACAACAACGACATCAATAATAACTACAACAATAAAACAAGGGCAATAAAAAGGGAATAAATATTTTCTAAAAAGAATTTTATTTTAGGGGGCAGGCTGTAGCACACCAGGTTAAGTGCACATGGTACGAAGCACCAAGGACCAGTGTAAGGATCCTGGTTCAAGCCCTTGGCTCCCCACCAGCAGAGGGGTTGCTTCGCAAGTGGTAAAGCAGATCTACAGGGATCTCTCTTTCTCTCCCTCTCTCTGTTTTCTCCTCCTCTCTTGATTTCTCTGTCTTATCCAACAACAACAGCAATGACAACAACAACATCAACAAGGGCAACAAAATGGAAAAAATGGCCTCCAGGAGCAGTGGATTAATGGTGTAGGCACCGAGACCCACTGATAACACTGGAGGTAAAGAAAAAAGGGAAAAGAAGAAGAAAAAAGAAGTTAAAAAAATGATTCTTTTGTTGTCGTTTTTTGTTTTCCAACTAACAGGAGAAATGGAACTGCTCCCTACTCTTCTAAACAGGAGTAGGACTATTTCAGGGTCAATATAACCATTAGGACTTTCCCGTCTTCATTGTGCTGAAATAGCTCCCCGGAAGTAAACACTATCCCAGTCAAAAGCCCTTCAGCAAGATGAGAGAGGAAGAGAGGAAACCAATTTATCAAAGTCCATGTAATTTTTCACATGCCTCAATATATTAAGCACATATCTTGCTCTGGGCACCAAACTCAGCTTAATTAGAACAATATCCCTCCCTACCTCTGAAACATTTCAAGTTCCCATGCAGCCCACATGCCCAAATGGAATTATGGAGAACCAGCAGCCCAGGTAAGTGTGTGGCTTGCTCTCTGCTTGGCTATACAGTGATTGCCCAAGTCTCTGCTCAGAAAAGGACAGGAGAACCGGGCCACACTGCATGCTACACCCATTTAGTGAGTCCAGTTAAATGCAAGCTTCAATTACGGAGACATTTGCTGTTCTGTTAAGGAAGTGAACCTCCGACTTATGAACCTCTATCTTATTTCTGTGCTTGCAAGGGGGACACACAGATAACTGAGTGCGGGGATGGCTCCCATAGGTGTGTGTATGGGGGGGGGGCTCACATACAGACACACCAGCTTTCTGGGATGCTGTCTGAAGAGCACGCGCTCACCAGCTGCACTACACTTGGCCATTCCACTCTTCCTTCACTGGCTTCAGGGAGCAGACATGATCACGGTCACGAAATGGAAAGCCTTGGCTGACTAAAATGGAACCCGAATAGTTTTCTTTCTAGAGGGGTTATAAAAATAAGCTTTTTATTGCTTGCATCTCCAAATTGCTTTATTTGGCATGGTGATGGGGAAAAAAAAAAGGAATTTATATAGAATGCAGCCTCAGATAAGAAGGCAGGAGAAGAAAGGGAGCTGGGGATTAATTATCAGCCCCACTGAATGAACTTTACCCTGCTAAGGTAATATAGCCCCTGGAGGCACAGAAGATGAAAAAATTACAGCCTGCCTCATATACCATTATTCATATTGTATACAAATCAAAGCAGACCTCACACGGCAGATCTGCACGGAGCCGTGGGGTCCGGTGAGCAGAATGCACCCAGGCTGCTTTTGAGGGCGTGTGGCAGCCACGCTGACCATGCCGGCAGCCCAGAGGATGTCAAAAAGGCCTGCTTTCTATCAAGATGCGGCTGTATCAACAAGCCTGCTGATTGACCTAGCGATGCAGTCCCCTCCGTGATTAATGATGAAGGCTTCTACCATGACAAGTGACTCGTCCTCAATGCACCCTGTTCAGGAGCAGTGGCAGAGAAGCACACGTCTCCCTAGACAGTTCTTCGATTTCAGCTTCTCCATGGGGTAGAAATAAGACTTCACTAATGACAGCCGCGATGCCACAGCCCTTCTGGGCCGAACGAAACGCTAGGCATTTGGGCTAGCCTCCCAGTGGACCAGGAACACCCACAGAACACTCTAGGTAGATCCTGTTTTCTTTCTTAGGGAAAAGGGTTGTAGAAAGAAACTAGCTGCATCTTGTTCTTTTGCCCAGGTCACCATGAAGGTCACGGGTCACGGCCGATCCTTGAACATGATGTGAAACCATTCTCAAGAGGCCTAATGAACTTCTTCTTCAGGAAAGAGGTGCTTTGCAAGTGCAAAAAGAAAGCTGGAGGGGGCTGGAAGATAGCTCATCCTGTAGAGCATCTATTCCCCATGCACTAAGACCCCGGTTCAGGCTCTGAGCACCTGACCAGGGGAAGCTTCACAAGCTGTGAAACAATGTTGTGGTATCTCTCCTCCTTTCTTTCCCTCTCCATCTTTCTTCCTCTCTCTCTCTCTCTTTTTGAATTTTTATTATCTTTATTATTGGCTAGAGATAGCCAGAAATTGAGGGGGCAAAGGTGATAGAGAAGGGAGAGAGAAAAAGAGACACCTGCAGCTCGGCTTAACCACTTGCAAAGTTTTCTTCCTGCAGATGGGGACTGGGGGCTTGAACCTGGGTCCTTGAGCACTGCAACATGTGCGCTCAACCAGGTGAGCCATCACCCAGTCCCTTTCAATCTCAAAAAGAGAAGTCCTCTGTGAGTGGAAGAACTATGTAATAAACACAAGAGTCCCAATAATAGCCCTGGTGGTGATGGGGGCACAATAACAAAGAAGGATCAAGAAATCCCAATTAAAGAAAAAAAAATCAACGACGATAGTATTACTTTAGCTAACATCAAGATCTGGGCTACTGGGAATTTTGCCCTTCCACATTTGAGCTTAAAAATCAGAACAAAATAAATGCTACTTATTTATACTTATTTCTCTTGGAGAGAAATAAGTTTTTCAAAGGCCATTGCCAAAGCAATTCTCATATATATATATATATATATATATATATATAATTTAACCACCTTTGTGTTGTGAAATATGTATATGTTTATTTCAAAGTCATGGAGCATCTGAAAAATCATTGTTAGCAGCTAAAGATTCTGAATGCTAGTTTCATCTGTCAAATAATGGAATTTGGAGATTTGTTCTTAAAGGAACTCTAGTTCTGGGAGAGTTTAAAATGAATCTTCTAAGAAAAAAATAATCAAAGAACAGAAAGAGAAAGACAGATCTTCGAATCCAGGGCAAATGCATGGTACAAGGTACATGATAAGTGAAAATACATAAGTTGTCTACAGCTATACAGCTACAGAGGTTTTTCAATGACAGAGAAAAAACTTAGCTCCTAATTAAAAATAAAAAAGAATTTACCTCTCAGGTAAACAACTGATGGGCAAAAGGTAAGTTAAAAGTCCTATTTCACAGCTAGCTGAAGAAAGAGACAAAATACCATGTCACTGCTATTTAATTACAGAGTTGAATGATTGGTCCTCCCCCCCCCAATATCCCCCCCCCCCAGGTGTACTTGTATTTACAACACATTCTGAATTGGGTTACTGAAGTCTAACGTGTTTCAAAGACATACAAGTCAACCATTCCAACATTCTACTGCACAGGCTGGGCTTATGCAGAATGAGTACGTTCCTTCTGATTCCTCTCCTGATTGTGATTTTGGCAGGTTCTAAGTAAAAAAATACGATTGGCAAATGATTCTTGCTCACTGATTCATGTCAAGTCATAAGGTGGGGTCTTATATGGATTACTTCACGCTATCCTGACAATGATCTCACAGGGTCAGGCCAGGGATGGGCTTTATTTCACAGGTGAGGAAACTCTAAAGCCAAGTAACCAAAGCAACATGGCTGAGTAGGGGCCTAGGCCAGGGCTCAGACTCAGGCTCATGGACCCTGTGGCCTGAGCCCTTGACATCCAGGACATTATCTCAGGTGTGCTTTTTAACCTGTGATGGTGGTCTGGGCGACGGCGCAGTGGCTAAAGCATTGGACTCTCAAGCATGAGGTCTCTTTAAAGTGACGACCTAGATGGTGATCCTGAAGAAATATGAGTGTCCTCCAGGCACAAGCCCCAACCTAAGAATTTAAATGCAAGTCACCAAGCCAGCGGTATCTAGGCTTCTACTGAGGACACTACACTCTGGCCTCGCAATCGCCAAAGGATTTCTAAGACAACATTTGAGTAACACAGCCTGAGATGTCCCTGGGCTTTCCCGTTCCCATTCATTTCTAGGAAAATGTTGGTTACCTGCCCTGTGAAGTATTATGCGGGGAGGGCTATGGCTTCTCCTAGGAGTTGCTGAAAATGACTGATGACCACACAGCTCCCTGTGGAGAGACTATATCTGGGTTTCTAGCCAACACTAGTTCACACACCAGTCTCCTCAACGGGTGAAGGCAGCTGAGAAGGGTCATGGGTGAAGGGGCAGTCGGGCTCCTGGAAATTCTTTACAGGGGGAAGAAGGGTCTGTTGAAGAGACTGTATCAATATTAAAATGGAAAGGAAACCTAAGTGGTGCTGAGGAAAAAAAAATACAGGGTTTAGAGTAAAATAGGGTCTTTCATAGAACTTAGAAATTACTGGCCTTTAACGTGAACCAAGGCAAATGGCCCTATGAATCCATCTTTCGCCTCTCTGTGGGCTGAATTACACACCACACAATATACTAAAGGCAGCCATGAGCAGCTTTTATAGCTTTGATGAATGGCTCTGTAGTTTAGGTTGCATTATGAGAACAAAACAAGTGGCCGTGAATCATAACATTTTATGGGTCTGCTGCTTCATATACTTTCCTAGAATTAAGCCTCTAAATTATACTCTGCCCTCATTAGGAAAACAGTCCCAGAAAGTGGAAAGCATTTTAGAAACTATGCAAAAGAAGCGAGGGGGGCGGAGTGCTATGCCGGAGAGCCTGGAGTTGGCCTGGAATAGATAGGCTCCGGAGGAGAAAAGAAAGGAAGTGGTGGGAGAAGGAAGACAAGGCTCTGCTCAGGGCTTTGGGATGGAGGCTACAGGAAGTCACTATCTTCAGGGCTGGAGTCTGTAGCCATAAGCAGACCAGGCTCAGCCATTTGCAGGTGATACAGCAGGCCTTCCTAGGCCAAACCTAAGGAGGAGGAAGAGGAAAAAGAGGAGGAGGAGGAGGAGGAAGAGAAGGAGGAGGAGGAGGAGAAGAGGAAAGAAGTTCTAAGGAAATCATTAAGTGCATTCCCAGTATTTACCACCCTCCATGCACTGTGCAAGCTCTGGTTTTCAGTCTTTTAAAAGGTCAATCTATTTATCTTAACAAGATGCAGAGGAACCACAGCATCTACCAGCACATGCAGTACCAGGGGTTTGAACTCAGTGCCTCACACTTGCAAGTTCCATCTTCTTCCACTGAGCCACCTCCCCAGCCACACCCTTACAGAGTTTAAGAAAACAAAGAGGAGAGAGAAAAAAAAAAAAAAGGAACATAAAGAGTTCAATAAAGACCATCAGAGTCAAGGTAGTCACCACTCAAGTGGGGAGGTAAGAGACAAAGGAGGAAAGCAAAGCTAGGACACGCAGAATTAAAGGCGGCCTCACCTGGGAGCTAGGGGGACAGCTGGACACATGAGAGCTGGGAGGAAGGCAGAGCAGGTGTGAGCAAGGCACCCCACCCCTCTGAGAGCCACCAAGCAGATTCCCCTGCTCTTTGAGAGCAAAGGTTGTGCCTGTGGGCTTCCAGAGGCCCTTCTGGGCCTCACACTTAACACCTGCCTCTGGAGCTGGACCGGAGACCAACCTGGGAGGAGAAATAAAGACAAGCTCCCAGTGCACCTGGCCTCGGCGGGGCTTCTGCAGGATCCAAGAGTGAACAGCAGCAAGGAGGTTCCTGCATGCTCACCCCTGTCCGTGGCCAGTAGGAGACTAGGGGATGAGAGGCTGGCCAGCTCTTGACCAGAACCATGTTGCCTCCCTCCATTTCTCTTCTGTAGACTTGAGCTTCAGCTCCATAGCTCCAGCTTACCAAATTATTTAAAGGTTATAGTCCCTCAGGTGAGCTTTTGCTTGCTTTCTATGGGAAAACACAAGAGGAAGAGAGTCTTCAGAAAAGGACTGAGGTAGATAGCATAATAGTTATGCAAACAGACTCTGTGTCCGAGTCTCCAAAGTCCCAGGTTCATTCCCCTGCACCACCATAAGCCAGAGGTGAGTAGTGCCCTGGTAAAAACTAAGTAAATGAAATAATAATAATGATGATGATATCAAAAATAAATAAGTAAAACAAAAAGGGAATAAAGCATGTGTAGACACTGTCACCATGCACAACTCCAAATGCTCTGTGGCTCCATAACTATACCCCAGTGTCTGGCAAACATGGCCACTGATGACTTAGAAAGAAATGTTCTTGGGAGTTGGGCAGTAGCGCAACGGGTTAAGCGCAGGTGGCGCAAAGCCCAAGGACCGGCACAAGGATCCCGGTTCGAGCCCCCAGCTCCTCACCTGCAGGGGAGTCTTTACATGTGGTGAAGCAGGTCTGCAGGTGTCTGTCTTTCTCTCCCCCTCTTTGTCTACCCCTCCTCTCTCCATTTCTCTCTGTCCTATCCAATAACAACGACATCAGTAACTACAACAACAAAACAACAAGGGCAACAAAAGGGAATAAATAAATTTTTAAAAAAAGAAAGAAATGTTCTTTTATTCATGATAGAGACAGGGAGAGGGGGAGGGGGGGTTGAGGGGGAGAGGGAGAGGGAGACCACAGCACCAATGCTTCCTTCAGTGGTGTGTGGGGTCAGGCTTGAACCTGGGTTGAGCACATGCCAAAGCAGTACACTATCCAAGTGAGCTACTTTACTGGCCCCCAAAGGGCAGTTTTCCAGTGGATTACAGGTATGGATGGCTTCAGGGTACACATTAAAGCCAAAGGTTTTTTTTGTGTCTAAGTGACTTACACAGGATTTTCTAAGTTTACTCCCATTAAATGAACTGACCAAAGTCTTTATTTCCTAGTTAAATGGACTCTATCCAAGAATGGCATGGAAGACAAAGATCCACTGGTTCAGTGGCTCAGTCCAATGAAGCGTTCACCCTCGGCCTCTGACAGCTCAATCTCAATGCTTTCTGACAGTATGACAGATTGCTAATTTCTTAGAATCTCGCTGGTGGTTCTTAAATGCTCACCAATGAGCCAAATGCTGATCAGTCAATGCCAAGGAAATCAGAAACCAAATTGCCAACCATCTGATTTATACAGTCGGAAGACTCGGGTTAAAAATCGGATGCAACACTTTAGGACTTACTGAAATACTTTAGGAGATGCATTCAGTGACACCACTTGGGAAAGCAATTTATAATTTAAAGGGAAGAAAGGCCATTGCAGCTCTGAGAATCTAACAGCTGGTGAGCACTTACTCTGTGATAGGGACAGTTCAAAATACCTACACTGCATGATCTCACACAGCCCAACCTGCTACAAATGAGGAAACCCAGAGGCAGCCCACACTAACTTCTTCAAGGCCATCCGTGAGCTCACTAGCAGCAGGCAGTGAAGTCTAGAGGCTTGAGTATGCAGGTGTGGTGTCTGTGGTGCAAAGTGGTGTTGCAAGAGGAAACATGAGGCTTTGGGGTAGTCACAGGCAGAAAAATTCGCAAAGTGACTATTCAGCCTTCCCTACATGGTTCATTAAATCTGAAAACAAATACAAACTGGGTGTTTTTTTTTTTTTTTTTTAGGAGCTCCTCCTGTCAGATGAGGAAGCAGAGAGATGAAGTCAGGAGTCCAAGTGCAGGGGTGGCTGTGGCGCTCAGCACTGCTGACCTCCAGGCAAGGCCCCCAGTGGACCTACCGGGCTCTGCAGCAATCTCCTTCCTGAGGGAAAGAACTGGGACTTCCTCCCCTAGACTCCCTAGAGCGCTGCCTGGAGCCTGTAGACTAAAGCCTGAAGCCTGAAGCCTGAAGCCTGAAGCCTGGGCACTTAACATAGGTTTTCCACTCACCAGCCTTCCTTCCTCCGAGCTCAATAGTCTTCACCTGCAATATTATCTCTTGCAAGGTGTCTGTGGAGAGGAATGGCAGCAATCCCCTTTCTTCCAGTTTTACTGATGTGACTGGTGACTACTGCACAGTGCGCGCGCGCACACACACACACACACACACACACACACACACACACTGCATATTCAGGGTGTGCAACATGATCTCTCAACAGGTGTGCAAGGTGATGCTTATCATAGCTACACTCTGTGAACCAACTGCCATAATCAAGTGAGTTGACACATCCGCCGCCTCACATGAAGACAGAAATAATAGCTCATCTAGTCCACAGAGATGTGCAATCTATAGAAGCTCAGTCAGAGGGATAGAGAATGGGAAAGCTATCGGGGGAGGGGGTGGGATATGGAGATTGGGCGGTGGAAATTGTGTGGAGTTGTACCCCTCCTACCCTATGGTTTTGTTAATTAATCCTTTCTTTAATAAAAAAAAAAAAAAAGAAAAAAGAAAAAGAAAAAAAAAAAAAAAGAAGCTCAGTCAGTAGAGTAAGCAAGTTCTACAGTCATGAAAGCTTTAAAAAAAAAATTTATTGGGAGTCGGGCAGTAGCGCAGTGGGTTAAGCGCAAGTGGCACGAAGCGCAAGGACCGGCATAAGGATCCAGGTTCGAGCTCCTGGCTCCCCACCTGCAGGGAAGTCGCTTCACGGCAGTGAAGCAGGTCTGCAGGTGTCTACCTTTCTCTTCTGCTCGTCTCTCCATTTCTCTCTGTCCTATCCAATAGCGATGACATCAATAACAACAACAATAATAACAAGGGCAACAAAAAGGAATAAATAAATAAAATAATAATTTATGATTTATTTTATTTGATAAGAGCAAGAGAAATTGAGAGGGGCAGCGGAGGTAGAAGGGAGAGAGAAAGAGAGACACCTGCAGCACTGCTTCACGGCTTGTGAAGCTCCCCCCCCCGCAGGTGGAGACTTGGCGAGGGAGCCTGGTCTTTGCACCTGGTAATGTATATGTGCAACCTGGTGCATCACTGCCTGCCCCCCCCCAAGAAGACTTAAAATTGCTATTAGCCCTATGTCCACTGCCATTTATTTTCAGATAGAGCAGGCATGTAGTCACCCTTTATAATAAACATCCAACAAGGGGTGGTGCCAGACTGTAAGAGAATCTGCTCCTTCCTACTCCCGGCCACCAAACACAGACATTCAAACAGCAACAGATCGTCGAGGAGTTTCGTTTTCCCAAGGTTCCTGAACATCTATTAACCATTACGGTCAAGCCCAGGGCGATCAACATATACACAAAACTCATTACTGTATGCATTTTAAAAAGGATTTCAATGCATTGACCTGACAGCGGACATACTAAGGAAACTAAACTCTCATTACCATGGCTCTCAATAATATTATTAAATTAAACGGTGCTGATATTTTCATGTTGAGAGAGAGAGATGCCTGCTACAGGCCCGACCCATGGCCACTTAGGATTTCTAGTGGAAAGAAAGCCTAACATTCTGGTGGCTCAATTTGTTGTGTTGTGGACAGCTGCTGTCTTTATAGTACTACCTTCTCTCTTCCAATTAAGGAACAATTTCGCCAATCAGTTCTCCAGGCGGCTCGGGCCTCACAAAAGAGAGGGGGACGGAAAGAAGCAGGGGGTGTTGGGGAGGTTGCTGTTCTTCCTGTCACACCACTACTGATTAAAGAGGCTCTGAAAGGACAGAGGGAAAGTACATTTCAAGAACAGCAGAACCTTTCAGTGAAAGTCCATTCGCTTAATTGAAAAGCAACTTGTAGCTGGCATTTTTTTATACCCCCTCCGAAAGGCTGATTCATTCTTCAAACAGTTTCAAAAAAATCAATAAAAGAGAAGTAGCCCTCACCCCACCTGCCCCCCAACACCTCATCCTAACCACTGCCTGGTGGAAAATGTTGCATTTCTGTCCTTCTCTGGTTCTGGGTAGGTGGAGGGCTGAGTTCCAAAGAGAAACAAGGACACGTGGTGTTGGCTCATTTGAGAATGACAAGCCAGGGGGAAAGACACCTGCATACCTGCTTAAAGTGCACTCAGTAGGAAGTGCAGGGATCTGGGATCAAGCCCCCAGGCTCCTGACCTGCAGGCAGAACACTTCAGGTGAAGCAGGTCTGCAGGCGTCTACTTTTCTTTCTCCCTATTTCACCCTCCTCTCTCAATTTCTACTGTCTTAGCAAATAAAATGAAAAAAAAAAATGGCCGCCAAAACCAGTGGATTTGTAGTCTTGGCATGGAGCCCCAGCGATAACTCTGGGGGTGGGGGTGGGGGAGATGACATGCTATGCCAGAATGGGGCTTGTGGGCTTGGACCCAAGTTTTCACTGAAGTCTCCACACAAACGAGCTCCAGCACTGATAAGAAGGTTCTTGGGGGCGGCGGTAGCACAAAGTGTTAAGTGCACAAGGCACAAAGCACAAGGACTGGAGTGAGGATCCAGAGGCTTGAACCTGCAGGGGGGGTCACTTCACAGGTGGTGAAGCAGGCCTGAAGGTGTCTGTTTTTCTCTCCCCCTCTGTCTTCCCCTCCTCCCTTGATTTTTCTGTCCTATCCAACAACAACAGCAACAATAACAACCACAACAACAACAAGGGCAACAAAGTAGGAAAAATGGCTTCCAGGAGCTGCGGATTCATAGTGCTGGCACCAAGTTCCAGCAATAACCCTGGAGGGGGAAAAAAGAGGTTCTTGGGGGTGTGCCTCTCATACCCGCCACTAATGGGGCTGTTTTATTAGTAGTAGTAGTTGCATCTGAAGGGGCAGGGAACGGACAGAATGCGAGAAGGGAAGAGAAATCAAGCATTTGCAAGCACATGGCTCCTTGCAAATCATAAAAATGGGGGTTGGGGTGAGGTATGAAGGTTCTCTGAGGTTTGTACCATTCGGCAATACAGACAGGCCGTGCTGGCCGTAGCTCCCTGGTCACATGTCAGGCGGAGGCCCCCAGTAAACTGTATGTGAACAATGACTAGAGTCAGCCTGGTACTCACATGGACATCAGCTCTGCCAGATGGTCATGGGGTGCAGCCCTGTGGGAAGAGGCTCTAAAGGAGTCACTCCTTTACAGAAGGAAGAAAAAAACCAGCTAGGGCCCTGGAAATGGCGTGTGTGTGTGTGTGTGTGTGTGTACAGCTCATGCCTTTAACAAGTGAGATCCTGGCTTTGATCCCAGGCATCACATGGGAGGAGGAGGGGCGGGAAGGACATGACGCGATGGGCTATGCCACAGGGAATCTCCATGAATGGTGGAGTCGTGAGCTGGTGTCTCTCCCTCTCTCCTCACAAAAATTACAGAATGAAAGTTGAATCAGGGAGGCTGTTTAGTGTTATCATGCATTCATCAGGCCCTGACTTCAGCATCACATTATTGAAAATCAAAGAGGAGGAGGAGGAGATGAAGAAGATACCCTGTGGTTAAATCTAATAATTTGTTTTAGGAACTCTAACGTGTGTCAAGACAGAATACGTGTATTCACTCAATATCTATCTTTCCAGGTAAATTCTATGCTGGTAGGGGTCAGGCGGTAGCACATGGGGTTAAGCGCAGGTGCCACAAAGCACAAGGACTGGTGTGAGGATCCTGGTCCAAGCACTGGGCTCCCCCCCTGCAGGGGGGTCGCTTCACAAGTGATGAAGCAGGTCTGTGGGTGTCTATCTTTCTCTCCCCCTCTCTCGATTTCTCTCTGTCCTATCCAACAACAACAACAACAATTATAACAGTAATGATAATCAAGAAGGACACCAAAAGGGGGAAAAATGGCCTCCAGGTGCAGTGGATTCGTAGTGCAGACACCGAGCCCCAGTAATAACCCTGGAGGTGCAAAAAAAAAAAAAAATCTAAGCTGGTCACTCTGCTACTAGCTGTAGCGTCTATACTAGTGGGCCAGTTCCAGTCTTTGTCTCCTTGGAACTTACAGCATGTTGAGAGGTTGGGAAGTACCGCTGGTGGGATAGTCCGTAGATGGTGGTGAGGAGGCTTGTGTCACAGAAAGACATCTGAGCAGCATCAGGAGAATGTAATGGCGTCAGATAGCTGGTTGATGTGTGTTTCCATTTCAGGGGGCAAAATAAGCACGGGGGTCCTTACAGGGGGGAATGTTCCAGAAACAACGAAGTCAGTGTGACCAGAGTAAGAGACAATGACACAAAAGACTGACTCATTTTCTAGGAATCCACACTGAGCACGTAATGGAGTACTACTTCTGTTCCTGAATACCAGGAGAGAAACCGTATTTTATAGCAAATATTTCAAATGGTCTCTGGATGGATTTTATGATTGTTTGCTTTTATATACTTGACTATCACCAACCTGCTCCTACATAATTTAGACTTTTAAAGCTAGTGTGTGCTCAAGAAGAGTAAGCACGAGGCTGGGTGGTGACAGACCTGGGAGAGTACACATGATGTCATACACAAGGACCCAGGTTCAAGCCCCTAGTCCCCACATTCAAGGGAGAAAAGCTTCAGGAGTGGTTAAACAGTGTTGCAGGTATCTTTCTCTATATCTTCCCCTTCCCTCTGTAATTCTCTTTCTCTTCCAATAAATAACAAAATTTTAAAAAGAAGAGGATGAGGGAGAGGAGAAGGAAAAGGAAGATGAAGGAGTATGAGAGCAATAAGAGACAGAAATGAAAATGAGGGGTTGGATGGTTGCAGTGTGCAAGGGCCTGCAACCAGAGAGAGAGAAAGACAAGACACCTACAGACCTGCATGCATATGAAGTGACCTCCTACCCCTGCAGGTGGGGAGCGGGGGCTTGAACCTGGATGCTTGTGCTTTATACTATGTGTGCTTAACTGGCTACACCACCACCCAGCCCCCCTCGGTGGCATTTTCTACACACAGTAGCTCAGAAGGTCTGAGACTCTTCCCTTGGGGATCTCCTTGGTAGTGGGCTCCAGAACCCACCATCGCTGTGTTCCTCTTTTGAAAGCACAAGCATCTTGACATGAGAGGGAGATTTTACTTGTGTGAAAGCTGGCCACAGAGCAGAGCCCTCTTGCTATAGGCGGCTGCAGGGAGCAGGCCAAGATGGAAGGCACTGCGCTAATGCCTCTGCCTGCCCTGGAACCTTTCCACAGCCAGGCTCTCTGTGTGGGAGGACTGCATTTCTTCACCTCATGTGTGATTGGAGTAGGAAATTAAAACCTGTACACAGGAAAAGAGAGAGGGCCTGCTGTATTTGATCAGGGGTGCCTTATGAAGAATTTATTATCAGGCAGGAATATCAAATGAGAAACAGGAACAGCACGGAGGCCCCAATAAAACACCAGCATTTGACAAAATAAAACAGACACTGATGGGCTGGAGCTGTTGATGGCTGAGGGGATAAGGAAAATAAAAGGAGGAAATTAGAACAAGTAAGATGGATGATGTAATTAGGAGCTGAAAACAAGCAGAGAAAGAGAAATCTGAGCTTGCCGGCCTGGGAAAGGAAGCAGGCCTCAACCTTCTGCAAACACCAAGTGAGGGTTGTTTAAAATTTATCCGCATCATAAAAAATTCTCCATTTAAATCGCCAAACATCAAATTGGGCCCACAGTGGGTTGAGGGTGTACACTGACTGGCAACTTGTCTTCTGCAAACCCAAACATCTCCAAACAGAACAACGCATGCCACCTCCAGCCGCCTGACATTAACTCTATACTGTTCCCTGCTCCTCGTTCTCATCTGATTGCCTTCCAGATAGTGGAGGCCCAACATGAAAGGATCACTATAGCAACCCTGGAAGCTCTTTTATCAGTGTGGAGAAGGTCCTGGGGAGAGTGGGGGGGGGGGAGCAGCCAGCTCTAGAGGAGAGAGTAATAAGGAGGAATGCCCACTGTCAACCCTTCCTTGAGATCCTTAACTGGAAAGACTCTTGGTCTACAAGACGATGGCTACTTGGGGTGTGTATGTGTGTGTGTGTGTGTGTGTGTGTGGGGGGGGGTCTTCTAATTGAACCCGGTGTAATTTTGAATTTTCTTTCTGTGTGACAGATAAGATGTGATTGTTGGTTTTCTTTCTCCAGAGGCTGTGGAGGGGGGGTGGTGGTTTGGGGAGAAGCACCCTCCTTTGTGGAAGCAATATCTCCAGTGTCTGGAAGATAGTCTTTTCATATGAAACAAATTCTGCATTGGGTTACCAAAAGCATCCACCTGCTTATCAATCTAAAAGCTGCATCTTTAAAGGTCACGAGTGAAGGAAAATCAGATAGACTCATTCTAATTCCTAGCAAACGGGAGCTCATTTCTCACCAATCCACCCTGCAGCGCTCGGTTGCATGACCTTTCACTTACAAAGAGAACAGCAGATTTCTGTCTCTCATGTGCTCTCCTTCCTTCCTCTTCAGGAATTAAATGCAGTTCTGATATTATCGTCACACACTCCCTTAGCAGACTGCTGAAAGGGCCTAAAAAGTAGCATTACTTTGTGCCAAAGTGGCCAGCCTAGTCTCTCCCCTCCTGGTCACCCGGGCCTGTGACAAAGAAAAGTAATGAATAATAATACACACCAGGCTAGTATATAGTACCACACAGTCAGAGAGATCTTAAGAAATCACAGATCTGGTGTGTGTGTGTGTGTGTGTGTGTGTGTGTGTGTGTGTGTATATGTGTGTATGGGGGGGGGAGCATAACGGTATGCAAAATGATTTTAGTGTTTGAGGCTACTGGTGACCCAGGTTTAATCCCCACCCATACTACCAAATGCTAAAACTGAGCAGAGTTCTGACAAACAAAAATGCAAACCTGTAATATGGATATTTATTAATATTATTGTTATTTTAATGACAATTTAAACTTTAGTTGAGTCCTGCTCTTTTGAATGTGGACTGGTGAATTCAACTGGGAAAATCATGTTGAGCAACCAAAGCCCAGCCCCCCTGGCACTGCTGAGAAAGGAGCCCAGAAGTGGCTCTGAGGACCCTTGAGCTCACTGGAGGAGGAAGGCAGCCATGGCTGCCAGCAGTGATGACTGGTTCCGTTCCTCTTCACTCCCTACCACATACTAGGGCGACAGCAGGAGGGGCTGGTGACCTGGTATGATGGCAAAGAAGACTGATGTCTCCAATTTTAAAAAAAAATTTTCTTAATTGTCTTTATTTATTGGATAGAGACAGTCAGAAATTGAGAGGAAGGGGGGGAGATATAGAGATAGATAGATGGATGGATGGATGGATGGATGGATGGATGGATGGATGGATGGATGGAGACATCTGCAGCACTGCTTCACCACTAGTGAAGGAGGTGGGGACAGGGGGCTTGAACCTAGGTCCTTGAGAATTGTAGCAAGTGTGCTCAACAAGGTGTGCTACCACTCAGGCCCAAGAACACTGATTTCTCAATAGTAGCTGACAACCTTGCTGGAGTCTGAAGTCAGAAAAATGCCCAGTGCACACAGGCACAGAGATGGGAAGGGGGAGTGGGGTGGAGGCAGTAATGTCTGTATTTGAACTGCAGGCACCTGTAAAGCTGTAGCCGCCTTCCTTTCATTTTCAGGAGGAAAAAGAAACAAATCAATCTGTAATTTCATGCAGTGATTTCAGCAACCTGAACTTAATTGATAGCAACTTTTGTTAAGTTCATCAAGGGGGAGGGGAGATTTAAATGGGAAACAAAAGGCAAAGGTGGTCGATGCTATTTCCCATGGGCCTCAGTTGGCCTAACGTGGAAGAGTAGAAAGTCATCACAGCCACCGTGGCCAAGGGCTCTTTAGATTCTGTGTGGAAGGCTGAACAAATCAGATGCTTAATGCATTTTAAATTAGTAATAATCAATAATTCAGAGATGACAATGTTTCTTCTGAAATAATAATCATCCACACTTGTACAGCACACAGGATGGTGTACTGAGGACATAGTCACATTCGATCCTTCCAGGAACATGCGTGTCAGGCAGGGCAGGCATTAGAATAGCCATTTTGGAGACGAGGGTAATGGAAGCAAGATGACAAGTTCCGCTAATGACACCAGAGGATCCCCCAACAGGACAGCGAGAACTCACCCCTGGAGCAAATCTTGAGAGCCAACATGTATTTCCATAAGGGCAAAGCAGGGTTAACATTTGGTCAGAGGAAAAAAAAAAAATTTTTTTTTGCACATGTTGAATCAATATTGATATTCTAATTCAGGAGACAAGGACACCCCTTGCTATTTGCATATTGTAATAGCCTTCAGGATAATTACTGGACAGATCTTGTGGAAAAAAAAGAAGCCACATGTTTACACTACTTCACTGCTTTTAGAAGAGTGGGAAACATGACATTTACCAAATGCTGCCGCACAATTAGCTGTCATTTAAACTACTGTGAAGAAATAACATTAGGAAGGAAGGGGAAGTAAGCAGAGAGCCAAAAATTTCAATGACTCCTTTATAGCCAAAAGACTGAATATGACTATTCTACCTGAATCCCATACAATCCTCTCAAGATCTTAGGGGTCCTTATCCCTTATTCCAAACCACATGAGCCATGAAGACTCACTAGTTTGTGCCAGACAGTGTCATCTAACACAAAACTACTAATTTCAAGCAGCCAGATACATGTTACGCTGTGCTTAGTGTGGTAACCAGAGCACCTTGGGGAAGAGGAGGGTCCTCAGCATTACTTAGTAATATTTATTCTTATTGGCTATAATGAGGTCTTTATTATGCTGCTTCAGCTAACAAACAGTGTAGGGTTATGCAGATTTCAATTAATAATCAACATGTTGTAATTGAAGTCCTAATTTCAGGCATAGGGAACAGAACAAAACCCATCTACTCAACCATTAGGCCAACGCTACTCAACCGTTAGGCCATTTATTCATCGACGTCTTTAGGAACAGACACTAATAAAGAGAGGAAAATAATACGGTCAAAACGCATGTACTTTCCCAAGGGCCTGGGAGAGAAGCCAAGGTCTTGAGACCAGACCATACTGGCTCAGTGTCCGCCACTGCTCAGGTTAGAATCCCAGGTGGAGGTAAGTGTCTCCGCAGCACAAGACTGCAGTCAGATGCTGGCTCCCTGCAAGGAGAGTTCATCAGATACGGCTGTCTCTAACACACCCTGGTGAGTGAGGGCTCCTCAGCTCCTGACAGGGACTCTAGGCTGCCCTCTAAGGGGACACCTCTGCTTACTCCAGAGGGAAATCCAGCCTTTTCCCTATCACCGTGGTCTGCTCTCCATTCTCTCACCAAGCACTCTTCCTTCTTAGAGCGGACAGCAACCAAACTACAGGAATGACTCTTGAAACAACTACCCCTTGGGCACTCCACCCAGTAGCTTGTTCAATTAATAATCAACAGAGACACCTGCAGCCCTGCTTCACCGCATGTGAAGCTTTCCCCATGCAGGTAGGGGCTGGGGACTCGAACCCGGGTCCTTGTGCACTGTTATGTGTGCGCTCAACCAGGTATGCTACTACCTGGCCTCACAAATGTTCTTATTCTTCTGAGCATTGTATCTATAGTAAAGCCAGGGGACTGAGACATCTCAGGCCAGTGTGAAACCTTCAAAGACTCCAACAGAAATTACTCTTTTGATACTGGCTTCTTACTCCTCCTCAGAAATTTACCAGCTCAATGAGATACGATGCTTTTGTTTAAACAGACAATTTGTTTCAATGTTATTATTATTATTATTTTTTTGCCTGCAGGTTTATTGATGAGGCTCGGTGCCTGCACTATGAATCCACTGTTCTGGAGGCTATTTTTTCCCTTTTGTTGCCCTTGTTGTTTATTGTTGTTGTTGGATAGGACAGAGAGACATGGAGAGAGGAGGGGAAGATAGAGGTGGAGAGGGAAGACAGACACCTGCAGAATCCCCTGCAGGTGGGGAGCTGGGGGCTCGAACCAAGATTCTTATGCCCGTCCTTGAGCTTAACTCACTGCGCCACTGCCCTGCCCCCACTTCAACACATTTTATCACTACTTGTTACCGACTCATCTGTTAATTGTCTATAGGAGACTCCACAAATCTCTCTTCAGCACCAGAACACACCTCAGCTGCTCCCACCTCCCTACCAACCATAATGAGTGTTCCACAAGTCCACACAAAATCAGTCACATTGAGCCATCCGGCTGTCCTGCTCGTGGCCTCTCCAGGACTGGTGAGGGCATCCTTTCCAATTGCGTGGACTGCTCTCAATTGCCATCTTTACCCTGACTCTGCGTATTGCTGGGGCTTGGTGCCTGCACCATTAATTCACTGCTCCTGGAGGCTAGTTTTTCCCTTTTGCTGCCCTTATTTTACAGTTGTTGTGATT
Source organism: Erinaceus europaeus (assembly GCF_950295315.1). Taxonomy (NCBI): domain Eukaryota; kingdom Metazoa; phylum Chordata; class Mammalia; order Eulipotyphla; family Erinaceidae; genus Erinaceus; species Erinaceus europaeus. The sequence continues at coordinate 18,128,499 of NC_080181.1, read as the reverse complement.
ATTGTTGTTGTTATTGATGTCCTTGTTGTTGGATAGGACAGAGAGAAATCTAGAGAGGAGGGGGAGACAGAGAAGGGGAGAGAAAGATAAGACACCTGCAGACCTGCTTCACTACTTGTGAAGCAACCCCCTTGCAGGTGGGGAGCTGGGGGCTCGAACCAAGATCCTTACGCCGGTCCTTGCACTTCAGGCCATGTGCGCTGAACCTGCTGCACCACCACCCAACCCTCCCTGCAGCAATATTTCCCATGATTATAGTCCCCAACCTTTGACCAAATTAGCCTCAGGTGCACCATTCTCTCAACATTTGCAGTTTCCTGCTTTATTTCATGTTTCCGATTTAATAGGGCTCCTCCTTTCACAGAGCCATTTTTTATCAGTCCAAATAGCATCATGCCACTTTGGGTATTTTCTTATCTATATGAATATATAACACTCCTTGTATAATTAATCTATTTATACATATCTCGTCCCTTTGTAGTGTGGGAACAATGCCTCATGTCTGGATCACACAGTCCTACACATAATGGCGTTGTCTTAATAAGCATTTGACCGATGAAGCAATGAATAAACCAGCAAATTCAGTCCCTGACTTTTGGCTGCCATTTCACACACACCCCCTTAAAACAAAACCATGTTTAGCAGATTGCAGCATCTAGGTGGAAGAAGCACCTTTTGTCTCTTGTAAATACAATGTGTCAAGGATTCCTGATGTGCACCCCCCCTCTCCTCGCTATGTAGTCTTTGGCTTTGAAGAAATGATTTAGCACAAGGGCCTCACTGGAGAGGCAACAGAAAATTAACTCCTCATAAAAATGGTTTTATTCAAGTTTATTAGAAAGATCTCCCCATTTGCTGGGTTGCTTTGCAGGAAGTTTTGTGTTACGTGTGGTAAGAAACAGCTGACAGCTGGGGCTGCGCGGACAGACCGTCCAGGATCAGAGAGACCTGGATGATACAATTAAAAGGTGGACAGACAGGTAGACAGATGTTCGGCTGCATGATCAGGGACACGGGTGTATAAAAAAGGTTTTTTTGATCATTAGAGATATGGCTATAATGAAGCCTTGGATACCTACTCGGTGTTTCTGCCGGCTCGCATCTCCAGCAGGTGTCTTACAGAGAAAATAAAGCAACACAAACAGATCCACTGCCAGCTAGTCAAAGCTGCTTGGCATTTTTTCCTGTTGATTAAGCCACAAATAAAACCATACATGTTGTGCTTCTGACACAGGGAGAGTAGGCAGTTCGTGAATTTTTACAGAATGGATCTTTCTAAAATATCTCAGCATCCATTAGGCTGCTGAGATCAAGAAACTAATGTATATTCAATGGAGTCTCCTAGGTGATCCATAACATCCCCCAAGGGCCAAGAACATGACACAGGTGGTAAGCACCAAAAACAGGTTTAAAAGCCACACAAAGTACAAAAAGGTAAATTGGAGAAAGGGAGGTAAATTGGGAACCAGAAGGCTGGGCTCTGGGGCTTACAAATAGCGAACTAACCATTGTTACGAAGAACGGAGGCTTGCACTGATGTGGACCAGCCAAAATGGCCACTCCATTGCCTCCGGAAAGCACTGCCGCGTGCCGTGAGAGTAATGCTGACAGCTCATTTCCTTTCTGCATAGTCTGGAATCAGGGTAGATTCCCTGGTCACACACACACACACACACACACACACACACACACACCAGCAGCAGGCACATAGGTGGTGGTTTCGGATTTTCTGGTGAATAAGAGTTGCTATGAATAAGCCACACTGTGGAGTCCTGAGCACAAGCCCCAGCACCCTTCCCTATGAGGCAGAAACAATTCATCTCCTGGTCCTGGCTCCCTCCTCTGACACACAGGGACAATTATAACACTTGTTGTTTGTGTAGGGGTATAAATGAAATGCTAGTGTGTCCCATTCCTCTCCTCACAAGAAGCTGTATGACAAATCATTGCATCACTTTTTAGCAGGATCCCCTAACTGATTCTGGCTCCATGGTGGAAGGCAAGAAAAGAGAGAAGGCAGAGAGAGGAAAGGGGTGGGAAGAGGGTACCCAGTCACTAGACCAAGTTTTAAGGTGGGGGGGGTGGTGGATACAGAGGTGAGTGTCCCAGTAAATCAAACTTGAAGAGACAGGTGCCTCTTGAATAACTATTTCCCCTTGCAGAGTTCTTACTTCATGTTGGAAATGACCTCAGCTCTGTGTGTTCATGGTCACTGAGCCTCTTACAGTTACAGAGGCACAACTCCGGCGGGTGTGGCCGCAGGCTCTCTCAACCTGGTGGGTGTTTGATGAGAGCACAGAGAGGCGTCAGGTATAAGGTGGGAGAATGACAGGTGCCAGGACACTGACATTCGCCACCCCCATTTCCTCTCGCTGTATTTGAGAGGTACCAAGCCCACCCTCATTAGCCACTCAAATCTCAAGTGTCTTTTGCTAACGATTATGGAAGGACGTCACTGAGCATGAGGACAGTGGGCTACACTCTTTGGCTACAGTGGATCTTTCGCATGGGGCTCGAGTGAGCAGCCCTTTGCACCACTGCTTCCAATCTCAATATACCAGCCCAATCTGTGATGTTCCCTGAATGCTGTCAGGTCAGACTCTCTCAGAATACTAATGCGAAGAAGATCACCATGTCATCTGCGTACTGGAGGTACCAATGACCAACCATAAAGGTAATATTAAATTGGGTTCTCTTTCAAGGTATCACTAACTCAAATTGCTTTTGTCATAGTTCTTTTCAAAAAAATATATTTTCAATTTAGAACTGGAAGGAAACATGAGAGAGTAGCCTGGCTGCCTGTGAAGTTCACCAATACTGCTGTGCTAAGTGGGCACAGGCAGGGGAGACAAATGAAATAAGACAAATGCACTCTCCCTTATGCTCAAGTACGGTATTTAATACAGTTGAACACTGCATTTATTTTTATCTTTGACAGGTCCAGAAATGGCCACTTACTTTATCTGCAGATGGATACTGAGAGATATTTCTTCCTGCCCTACAGGAAAACAGGTCTTCCCCATATTCTTCTCCCACCAAGCTCATTAGCAGCAAAAATCAGTGAATACTGGGTATGTACCTTTCTTATTTATTTTATTTTATTTTATTGCCTCCAGGGTTATCACTGGGGCTCAGTGCCAGCACTACGAATCCACTGCTCCTGGAGGCCATTTTCCTCATTTTTTTTTTGTTGCCCCTATTGTGGTTGTTATTATTATTATTATTGTTGTCATAGCTGCTGTGGTTGTTGGATAGGACAGAGAGAAATCAAGAGAGGAGGGGAGAAGACATAGAGGAGGAGAGAAAGACAGACAACTGCAGACTTGCTTCACCGCATGCAAAGCGACCTCCCTGCAGGTGGGGAGTTGGAAGCTCGAACTGGGATCTTTACGCCAGTCCTTGCACTTTGCGTCATGTGTGTTTAACCCACTGTGCTACCACCCAGCCCCCGGTATGCAACTTTTTAAAAACTGTCTTATTATCTTTATTTATTGTATAGACACAGCCAGAAACCAAGAGGGAAGGGAGTGATAAGGAGGGAGAGAGACAGAGACACCTGCAGCCCTGCTTCACCACTCACTAAGCATTCCCCCTGCAGGTGGGGGCTGGGGGGGCTTGAACCCGGGTCCTTGCACATTGTAACATGTACGTTTAACCTGGTGTGGCACCACCCAGCTCCTAGGCACCTCTTTATTTTCTCCCTTCAAAAATCATTAAAGATTAAGCATTAGTAACTCAGTGAATTCTAGAGTTAATGGTAAAAAATTCAAGAGAAAGGCAAGCTTAGACACCAATGGACATCATCATGAAACAAACAAACAAAATAGCACAAAATAGTATTTCCCCTAAGTTAGGAGACATTGACACAGTCTATAGAATCTCAAAGCTGGGCTGCGGTCTGATTTTGAAATTCATTCTTCTACCTGCAGAATCTTGCAGTTTGACCTATTTGTCTTAAGGTTGGACTACATTATACATTCTTAAGAAGCAAAAGCAAGACGAAGATGGCCTTGAAAATCACCATCAACATTGTAATCAGTCTCTCTGATAGAGGTGAGACAGAGCCCTGACACTTGAGCCGCCATTTTCCCTTAAAATGGTATTCTCATTCATTTTGAGGACAGAAGCAGAGGCCCCTGCCTTGAATTTGCAATGTTTAAAAATGGGAGAAATGCACTGTATGACTCCATGTTCAAACATTAACAAAGGGCACTCCAGGATTCCAGATGAGAAAATGGGAAAGAAAACTTTGTTTGTAGTAATCTTGCCATAAAGGCATCCAATATGCCTTTCTGATTGAAAACTGTGATTTCAGATTAACTATGACAAATGTTATCAGAAAACGCAAATGCAACAGATTTTTCCGTTGATCCAGCTAAAATTAGGCTACAAATAGGAAAGTAAAACATTAAAGTGTGAGAAAACCTACCTAAACAGATAAAATAAAAACCCTAGCAGTGCAATTAGCTGTGCAGTGATGACAGTGACCGACATTCCTAGAGACAAGTTAGAACGAGATAAGAATTTTCAGGCGGCTCCTCCTATCTTCATCATCATGAATGGTATCACAGCCAGAAGAAAGACATTCTTTTTTTGTGGCTTCCGCTTTTTAAATACTCATATCCTCTCTTTAAAGCTGAACCCTGTCATTTGTCTTTAGACAGGACTGCCTCTTCCAACAGGAGGGAAGAGCTCAGAGAAGGATTAAAGAAGGATTAAAATAAAAAGGAAAACACTAGTTCACATTAATATCTGGCTTCTGTCTTTTCTGTCATCCCACTACAGGGTGGATCTTACCGCTTAAGCACATATAAGTACATGAAGCAAAGCAAGAACCAGGCAAACTCTGATGGAAAGAATAACACTAGAAACAAAACATTCAGGCGGTGAAAGTCCTTAAATTTGGGGAAGGAGAATGCACATATCTCTTATTTGCAATGTGTCTTGACAGCCTGGGTTAATAACAATGAAAATTAAGAAGCAGGAGAGAGAGGGAGAGGGAGGAAGAAAGAGGGGGGGGAGAGATGAGGGGAGAGGAGGGGAGAGGAGGGAAGAGGAAAGGAGAGGAGTGGAGAGGAGAGGGAAGAGGAGAGGAGAGGAGAGGAGAGGAGAGGAGAGGAGAGGGAAGAGGAGGAGGAGAGGAGGAGGAGAGGAGAGGAAAGAGGAGGAGGAGAGGAGAGGAAAGAGGAGAGGGAAGAGGAGGAGAGGAGAGGGAAGAGGAGGAGAGGAGAGGACAGGAGAGGAGAGGAGAGGAGAGGGAAGAGGAGGAGAGGAGAGGACAGGAGAGGAGAGGAGGAGGAGAGGAGGAGGAGAGGAGAGGAGAGGAGAGGAGAAGGAAGAGGAGGAGGAGGAGAGGAGAGGAGAGGGAAGAGGAGAGGAGAGGAGAGGAGAGGGAAGAGGAGGAGAGGAGAGGAGAGGACAGGAGAGGAGAGGAGAGGAGAGGGAAGAGGAGGAGAGGAGAGGAGAGGACAGGAGAGGAGAGGAGGAGGAGAGGAGAGGAGAGGAGAAGGAAGAGGAGAGGAGAGGAGAGGAGAAGGAAGAGGAGGAGGAGAGGAGAGGAGAGGGAAGAGGAGGAGAGGAGAGGAGAGGAGAGGAGGAGGAGAGGAGAGGGAAGAGGAGGAGAGGAGAGGGAAGAGGAGGAGAGGAGAGGAGAGGAGTGGAGAGGAGAGGAGAGGAGGAGGAGAGGAGAGGAGAGGAGAGGAGAGGGAAGAGGAGGAGGAGAGGAGAGGAAAGAGGAGGAGGAGAGGAGAGGAAAGAGGAGGAGGAAAGGAGAGGAGAGGAGAGGAGAGGAGAGGAGAGGGAAGAGGAGAGGAGAGGAGAGGAGAGGAGAGGAGAGGGAAGAGGAGGAGGAGAGGAGGAGGAGAGGAGAGGAGAGAGGAGAGGAGAGGAGAGGAGAGGAGAGGAGAGGGAAGAGGAGGAGAGGAGAGGAGAGGAGAGGAGAGGAGGAGAGGAGAGGAGAGGAGAGGAGAGGAGGAGAGGAGAGGAGAGGAGAGGAGAGGAGAGGGAAGAGGAGAGGAGAGGAGAGGAGAGGGAAGAGGAGGAGAGGAGAGGAGAGGAGAGGAGGAGGAGAGGAGAGGGAAGGGGAAGAGGAGGAGAGGAGAGGAGAGGAGAGGAGAGGGAAGAGGAGGAGAGGAGAGGAGAGGAGAGGAGAGGAGAGGAGGAGGAGAGGAGAGGAAAGGGAAGAGGAGGAGAGGAGAGGAGAGGAGAGGAGAGGAGAGGAGAGGAGAGGGAAGAGGAGGAGAGGAGAGGAGAGGAGAGGAGAGGGAAGAGGAGGAGAGGAGAGGAGAGGAGAGGGAAGAGGAGGAGAGGAGAGGAGAGGAGAGGAGAGGAGAGGGAAGAGGAGGAGGAGGAGGAGAAGAAGGAAGAGCCTACAGGGCTGCTTCCCCTAGGCCCCTCCTTGGTCCAGACTGACCACCATAAACTAGGACCAGTCTGAAGAGGTGAGCTATTATGGAAGCCTCTTAGACATGGTCTGGCAGGTATGCATCATGCTCTATGATCATAAGAATCTCACTGATCCTCAAGGGGCTCAGTTGAAGGTGGTGCACGTTTTGAGAGGGGAGCTTGTGCATCTCTGAGGTGACAGCCTTCCTGCAGACAAAGCTGTGTGCCCATTGCTTCCCCCATGCCCAGGCTCTCCCATACAAACAAGACTTGGCGGTGCCTTGATTGCTCACAGTTTCTTTTGCACTTCAGGGGATTTATACTGAGTGATGGCAGAAGAATCCCTAGTCTTGAGCAAAATTCCGTTTTGATATTTAGGATGATTCGAGCATCAGCACATTAGAGTGAAAGCGTGGATGAAAGATTCTGGTTATTATCCCGAAAGCTGACTCACCCTCATAGAAGAGCCCACAGCTACTGCAAGATTTTATTTTTGAAAAAGAGACAGGAGAGTGTGAGCTGACCATGGCCAATGGAAAAGTCCAACTTCAGTTTCTATGTGGAGCTGTGGGACACGACCTTGGGGGGGTGGGGTGGGCAGGACAGTAATGAGAAGTGGGGGTTGGGCAGTTTACGCCAGAAAAAAAGCATGAATGGTTTCTAGCTGAACCGAGACAATGTTCCGTTTAGCTCTCTTACTGATCTCACCGGAAGTCAAGACAAACAAAACTCCTTCTCTACTGAGGTCTTTTGGGAGTGAGCTTCCTGAAAACCCCTGTGATCCTCTACAGGACGCAGCATGTAATACCACATGTGGACCTTTGTGTTATACTGATCACACAGCCCTCAGGTACGTTTGTGAGTAGTAATACAGAAGTGTGTTTAAAAAAAAGCGGGGTGGTGAGTCGGGTGATAGCACGGCGGGTTAAGCGCAGGTGGACCTGCATAAGGATCCGGTTCAAGCCTCCCCCCCACCACCTGCAGGGGCGTCGCTTCGCAAGTGGTGAAGCAGGTCTATCTTTCTCTCCCTCTCCTCTCTCCGTTTCTCTCTGTCCTATCCAACAACCAACAACGATGAAAACAATAATAACCACAACAATAAAATAACAAGGGCAACAAAGGGGAATAAATAAATAAATATTTAAAAACAACTCTTGGATTCTGGACTTTAATCTTGGCTTCCCTCTTTTATGAGGCATACAAACTTGATAAAGTCACTTCATTTCTCTAAGTCTTACTTTCTTCATCCCTAACCCCCCCTTTTTTTTTTTGCTTCCAGGGTTATCTCTGGGGCTCGGTGCCATCCACTGCTCCTAGTGGCCTATTTTTTTTCTACTTTATTGGATAGGACAAAGAGAAATGGAGAGGGGAGGGGAAGACAGAGAGGGAGAGAGACACATGCTTTACTACTTATTAAGTGTCCCTCTTGCAGGTGGGGACATGGGGGCTCGAACCAGGATCCCTGCACCTAGTACTACCTGTATTAATCAGGTGTGCCACCACCCGGCCCCCAATTTTCTTCTTTTTTTTAGTAAGAATAATGTTCCATGACATTATGAGGACTACATAGCTACTGCATTCAGAGTGCTTATGACATACCATATGGAAGCTGAGGTGATAGAACTATTCAATATTTTGATAAAATACACACATTTGTTTGTGTTTACAGAACTGCATAACAAGGATACATGCAAATCCTGATGTATGACAATTTTAAAAATAAATTACACACACACACACACACACACGCACGCAGGTGCGACACTGTGTAAAGATTCCTCTGGTTAACACAAACTGCAATGTGGAGCTTATCACAGTACCAAGCACATAAGCATTTTTAATGCTTATTACTAGTGTAGTTTCTGCCACTGAGGGTATTGCTATGATTAGTATAAAGCAAAGCCAGGTAGAAAACACACAGTCAGTGAAGTGGTGGTGCACCTGGCTGAATGCACAAGTTACAGTGCCCAAGGGCCTGGTTTCAAGACCCTAGTCTCTACCTGCAGGGGGAAAACTTCACAAGTGGTGAAGCACGGACACAGGTATCTCTCTGCCTCTGCAAAGAGACTCTTGTGCATGAAGCTTTGAAGTCCCAGGTTCAATCCCCCGCACCATCATAAGCCAGAGCCCATCAGTGCTCAGGTAAATAAATAAATAAATAAATGATTAATAAAAAAGGAAGGAAGAAAGAATGAAGGGAGGAAGGAAGGAAGGAAAAAAAAAACCACATAGCCAGGGTGGGAAAAAACAGAGAGGACAACTGGTAGACCCAAGAAGGCAAATGAAAGGGAAACCTTGCCTTGAGTTGGTCCTGGCTTCCGGCTGTGTGTGGGTGGGAGAAAGCAGCCATCTCTGTGCTGCTCCCAGGTTAGGAGGAAGACATGGAACCAGCAGCAAATTACAAGCTGCTAGGACAGTATAGAAAAGAAAAGGAGAAAAAAAAAAAAAAAAAGAGCAGCTATTTCTGCTGCTAGACATGAAAACAAACCAACTGAGAAAAGCACTTTGATGAGCAGAGAGTATGCTGCTGCGTGTGTGGGCTGGATTCTACCCTACCCTCCAAAAGAGGAGGGGAGTGAAGGGGATGAATAATCTAGCAGGTTCAGACTCGCATGGGTTTGGTGCAGAACTGACAGCAGGCATGCATTCTATTCTTAATACCTTTAAGGTATAGCCTTCTGCTTAGGGTAGAGGTTCAGCATTCACAGTTAGGAAGAGGAATTTTTTTTAAAGACAGAAAGGCATTGGTAGGAATTTTAGTATCAGTATGCATGCAATCACTGAGGTTTCCTATGCCTGAATTGTTTTAAGTAGTGTTCTTGCTTGAGAGCCAGTAAGCCATCAGCTGCCATAGACCATATAATGTGTTGACGCTCCCCCGATGGACAAGCAGAGGACAGCAAAGCACTTATCTGCTTGTAAAAATGTGTTCCCTCTCAATACTCAAGTCTATTTTTCTTCCTGCAATAAACTACATCCTCTTGATGTGGTATCTGATAGTTTTATGGTGTTTGTTCACATACTCACTAATTTGCAAGATTGGGTAATTTGCAATGGGTCTCATAGGTCATTAGTGCAAATTAGCAGCACTCTGTAAGAGATAAAGCAAGAAGAAGAAGAAAAAAACAACCTGATGCTATGTCACCGTGCACAGTGAGACATCATGTTTCAATTTAGCAACTTGTGTTTCTTCACTTGTGATGGAAAAAGTAGATGCCCCCTCCACCCCCGCCTCAGCATCACTGAAGGAGGGAAGCTTCAGCGGGAGGGATTCTAACCCACCTCCCTTATTCTCTGAGAGGCAATGTTGTTTAGAAAATATACGACTGAATGAACAACCATTCCTGGCGCTGGCCCACACTCAACAGTTTACTATTTACGTTTGAACCTGCAAAGAAGGCATGACAGCCTCCTTCCTACATGATCCCCTAGGCCTTTGTTTTGGCATAGAAAGCACACACCGTTTTGTAAAGATGACTTGCTCTCTACAGCTGCAATGCTACAGTCTGCATTAAGAATTCAAGAGATGGAAACTGTTGGCTTCCATAGGAAGGTGACCAGATCTACAGGGACATCATGTACAAACAGTCTGGTTAGAATAATAAATGCAGCATGTGTGTCCCAACGTCAGACTTGTGCAACATGGATTCATTTGTGATCTGAGTCTCAGATTTAAAACAACAACAACAACAACAACAAAAACAAATGGATCCTTGCTTGCCTTCAGATAAACTTAAGTAAATAATGTTTGCCGTCGATTCTAAATGAAGAATGACAGTTAAATTTTATAATCATCTTCACAGCTTCAGGACTTACTTTATATTTTCTCAGGCTCATGACCCAAAGGTTGCCATAGCAACTAGGAAATCCTACCTTATCAAGCGCTTACATTTACATTCCTTGCAGCAGCTTCCTTTATGAATTAAATCCATCATGGTTTTCTATTCTCAAAATAAAAAGTTCTTTGGATTATCTTGCAGAAACAAGGATCAAATGCTTTGATAGAAATACACTGTGCAAAAGTTAATTCAATGGCGGTTTGTCTTTAGAAAGAGATAGGACTCCGGCATAATAAACAGCTTATGTCCAAACTTCCTGGCTTCAAAGGAAACTTAAATAGATACATTGTGCTAAAAAAAAAAAAAGACACATCTATGCATCTCATCTTGAAGTTATCAAAAGTGTTTATCTGATTGGAGAGCACACTTCAAACAGGGAGTCCTGAGAAGAATTAAAACAGTTGAAGATAAAAAAAAAAAAAACTTGTTACACACACATAAATATTAGCAAAACAGATAAGAAATATCATTAAATTCATAATTCAAATAAGGGAGAAGCTTCCCCGCCACCCCATTATTAAGGCCTTATGTGCAAATCGTTCCTGTCAGTATTTCGGGAGTAGCTGAGTGACAGCAAGAGAAGATGCTTAGAACTGGCTGCTTAGAAGGGTGTGCAGAATTCATTGAAGAAATGGAAACAGCCCATCATCCCAGCATCTCTGGTGAGACCTGCCCAGTAAAGGAATGCCTACCCTGTTAGTATGGCGACCCACAACTACAATGGTGGCCTCACCATGCAACACTCAGAAGCTCAGGGAGACACAGCAGCTCCGACGGTAAACTGAGAACTCATTCAACTAAGTGAGAAACTGCCTTCTGAGAGATACACTAGAATCCATATCACTCGGGGCCCTCAAGTCACTGCATGGAGATGATGTTGAGATGGGGGGAAATGGGATTCCAGCTCCACCTGCCATCTAGCCCCCAGAAGGCCAGAAGATTGTCTGGACTTTGTTCATGGGCTCCTTCTGGCTCATGAGTCTCTGATGATGTATATAGACTTCAACCCAGTTTGCAATATCAGAGAGAACTTTCTTCTCTAACTGGCTCTAACAGGTGTTCGTTCACTCAGGGCTTTCTTTGGAATTCCTCTCATTCTCTGTGTTTACAGCCCTCTGCTACCTTCAGTCAGTTCTGCTTTTCCCCTCCTCCCCACCTTCTTTTTTGTCCTTTGGTCTCTGCTTCTTATCCACACTTTGATTCTCAGTCTTTTCTCTGCTGTAGCTTGGAGAGTCACAGCACAATGAGATAAAGGGTAAACAAGCATTGGCTGCCCACAATGGGAGAGAGATTCTTTAAAGTTCTATTCAACCTGAGTTCCTCCCACCACCACGAGCACCCTCCCTTTTGTGTTTTCCACAGCTAAGAGGGAACTGGCATCTTGACTTGAAATTTGTTTTAGATGGGCAACAGCCTGATTCGAAGGCATTCAAAGAGGTACAGAGCCAATGGTGCCCTCAGTATTTTATCAGGGAACCATGTGAGAGCTGGAAACAGACTGGCCATTCATTGTGGGATATTTAGTCCTGATCAATTTCTGTTGCAAGTGAAATAAAAAGGAAATGCAATGGAAACCTCTAGGCTTAGACATCAAACGTCTCTGATAGCTGGATCCTACACATGTGTCTATACAGTCAGCTGCTATCAAAAAGGAGCATTATTTAACCTCAGCCCATTATGTCAGGTGTATTGTGGGAAGAAAACACACATGCGTGCGTGCGTACGCGCACACACACACACACACACACACACACACACACACACACACACACACACACTCACTCTCTGCTTAAGATTAACCATCATGTAATCACTGAGCTATTTTAAAGTCCTGTAGCCACTAGCAGAGAAACAAATTGAAACATTTGTGTACTGATCCAGGTTTGAAGGATCTGTTTTATGATGTCTAGATTTCAAGTCATTAAGAATCAGGACTCTCACATAAATTGGTGAGGGAGGTGAACTGCCACAGGATTATTGCTATCTCCCTTAACCCTTTTTAGAAATAAAGTCAGAGCTTTAATACAAGGGAAATTGCTGGGAGGCTCTTTGATGAACCCAAGTCTGCCATACTGTAATGAAATTCACAAAAGGCAAGTCAATAGCTAACACACAGACAAGCCAGAGTTTTAATTTGGCTAATGCACTTTTTATTCATTACTGGACCTCAGTTAAAAAAAAAACAAAAAACAAAAAGCACTCCTATCCAGCTTATGGATGCATCATCTAATTACTTATGCTTCACTTTTCCAAATGAGAAGTATTTAAGTTGCCCATCAATACTCCATACAGGTTAACAGTCAGGATCGATTGAGGGAGGGAGGGAAGATGGGAGAAAGGGACCCAGTGAGGAAGTATGTGAGTGAGGGAGTGAGTGAAACAGAGGCGGAACATCAGAGTCCTGGTATTATGTTGTTGCAATAAAACTGTTAAGTCTCACAGGCCAATCAGATGCTCATTACAAACTATCCACAGCCTATTTTAAATGTGTTCATCTCTTTCTATGTGGGTCCCCATAGCTGGGGGCAAATTAAATTGCCCACTTTGCAGAGACATTTGTTACAGATATTCCTCCAGCCCATTAAAGGTATTCCTTGGTCCTGCTTGCTTGGTAAAAACTTCAAGCGGAAGTAAGCATGCGTGATAACTAGAGCCTAAACAATTTTTTGACAACCTAATTTTCTTTTGCAGAAGGCAATTTGTAAAGGTAAAATGTCCCGGGTGGCCAGATTCTTCAAGTCAGAAATACATCCCTCAAAGAGCCTTCCTTCCCTTTCATTAGAAGGAGGCCAAAGAAGCAAATACTCTTTTAGCTACAAGATAAGAGAACGAGCTAGATAAGAGACAGACAGACAGACAGATAGACAGATGGATATCAGAAGAACATGTTTATGTTTGGGGTGTTTTGTTTTTCACCAGAGCACCGCTTAGCTCTGGTTTCTGGCGGTGCTGGGGACTGAACCTGGGCCTTTGGTGCTTCAGGCATGAAAAGTCTTTTTGCATAACCATTATGCCGTCTCCCCAGCCAGAAGAATATATATAAATGCGTTTTGAGCTGGAGAGTCACAGACCATTGGGTTGACTGCAGCAAATGTGTGACCAGGGAAGGTCTCTGTGCACTGTACCATGTGCTCCTGGGTGTGTCATCGCCCAACTGCCTTACTTTACACCTTTGATGTTAGTGCATCTCTAGGGCAAGAAAACTGTATTTAGAGGGTTGGTGACTGTTGGAAATTTCTGCACTATGAACCCACTGCTCCTGGAGGCCATTTTTCCCATTTTGTTGCCCTTGTTGTTACTCCTGTTGTTGTTGTCGTCATTATTATTACTGTCATTGCTGTTGTTGTTGGATAGGACAGAGAGAAATTGAGAGGAGGGGAAGACAGAGAGGGAGAGAGAAAGATAGACACCTGCAGACCTGCTTCACAGCCTGTGAAGCAACCCCCCTGTAGGTGGGGAGCCGGGGGCTAGAAGCGGGACCCTTGCATTGGTCCTTGCATTTTGTGCCATGTGCGCTTAACATGCTGCGCTACCGTCTGACCCCCTCTACAAATAATTTTGGGGGGACTCATGGTTGAAGTTCAGATGTAAAGAGAGTTGAGTCATAGCAGAAGCTGTCCTCATATAATCATATATTCATGGAGACAGAAACAGCAATCACTATTAATTCTACACCAATGTTTTAATTCATTGGATACACTGGAATAGCTTTAAATGAGGATCCTAAGAGGTAATTTCCATTTAATGCAAAACTCATCTAAGGGGGCCCTCCTGAAATATATCAGAATTTTAAAGTGACATCCTCAACAAAGTAACCGCCTCCATTCTTCACACTTGGGGATTCTTGTATAAAGACACATGTTCCACAGAACCCAGGGACGTTTGCACCATTCCTTTCCTTACTTTTCTGCTAATGTAATCAGTATACGTAATATAAATGCTAATCCATCAGTCTTCTACTTTTTGAATGAAAGCCACTCATTCATTCAGACTTCTACGTATTGTGGTAATGTGGTGGGTAGGTATCCTGGTAATTTTCATCTTTTCTTCACTTTTAGTTATCTGCACAGACAATAAACATTCCGCAAATGTACATGTTATACAAGATGCAGACTTGCTTCCACAACCTGGCAAGAAACATTAAAGCAAAGCGTAAACTATTTTCATGAGGTGAAATTAAATCAGAAATGCTCTGCTGAAACCAATAATTTGGAGTTTCAAATTTTCTTTTATCTTCTTTATTTTTATCCCAACTACAAATCACATCACTACCCATTCATTCTTCTAAGACATAAGAACACTTAAGTGAAGGTTTCTGTTCATTCTTTCTCCAAGCCAGTGACTAAATTTAAATAAAATGTTCTTGGGGTTAAAGGAACATGTCATCTTTTTTAAAACCTCTAACCCTCTAAAAGAGTTTTTTAAAAAGAGGTGGGGGGGGAGTAGAAAGAGTGCCAATGCACAATTTTAAACATACAGATTAGCTTTATCTTGTGGGCTTTTCAGTACACAGCCCAAGAAGTCTGTCAAAAATCAAAAAGAAAAGGAACGGGGATAGGGGGAGAGTATCATGGCTTTGAAAACAGCCATGCCAATTCAGTCACCCAGGGAAGTCTAATAAAGGATTTCAGGTTATCCATGCTCCCCTTCATTTTGGAGTAGAGGGTGAGGCAGGGTGTTAGAGAATAGGAATCTCAAGCCTTGTAAGTCACATAGATGTGAAGTGACTAGCCCAAGAATACCGGAATTTTTTCCCCTCCTGCAACTCAACCAAAGGTCACACCACCAAAAAGTGCTGGCAACATGAAGGAGGGTGGTGAAGCTAACCCTGGCTCTCCCCTCGGGCAGTGTGCGCTGCACCACACCACGGAGGCTTCCTGAACTGGCACGTTCTCATCTGCAGGTGGGGATTAAAAACAAATCAATCCGGGGCACTTTCAGCACAGTCGGCGCGGCACTAACTTCTGGTGGTGCTCCGGGGGAAAAAAAGACTCCAGCCTCCAGCCTGCGGGTGGGGAAGCCGATGTGACCCAGTTGTGCTGTGGGCGGTGCTGGTGTTGAGTACTGACAGGGAGACGGGCTGGGGCTGCATGGGAAGTTTATAAGAACAACCACAGACATACATAGTTTGGCTCCACTTAGTGTTCAAGGCCCCTGAAGGGTCTCCAGTATCTAAACTGTCATCTTCAAATCTCTTGAGGGGAAAAGTAACATAGGGAGGATCATACAGGCACGGTGGGGAAAGGAGAAGGAAAAAAATCAGTGATTTATTAAAAATGTAAATAAATAAAAATGCCTAAATGTATGCCCCAGAAACTTGAGAACTAGGCAGATGTGCCAGAGAGGAGGGGAGACTTCCCAATTTGTCTGGATTCGTCCCAAAACTTTGCACACGACCACTTTCTCTTTCACTTGAATCATAGTGGTGGCAATGTTCTATCTAGCTGGGTATACAGTGTCTGCCTTCTCAGTCAGCTGAGAAGAATCCCACTACATCCGCTACTGCCCATTCCTGTCTCCCTGGCGCCCTTCAGTAAGCCAGCACTGTCCTGCTTGAGGTGACTTGCACCTAGAAACATGCCCCAACTCTCTGTCACTTAGACATCAAGCTTTCTGAACCCACCACATGGGGACTAGAGCAAAGAAAGCCAAGGTAGCTACGATTCTCTACAAGGATTGTAAAACTAAATACTAGGGAGCTCAGAGGGACTCTTCTCTGGAGTCCTGCATTTAAATCCTAAGGCAAATACTTCTGACATCACTATGTCAGCTTGAGAGCCCTTCTGGCTTACTTCACACCCACTGAGCCTCACTCCCACCACCATCTTCCAGATAGCTGAGGTTATCGGATGCACGACCTTCAGATAAGTGAGGTGGCTGGCACCCCACCAGTAGATCCTGCAGAGAGGAGAGACTGCTTTCTGTAATAAAAAAAGGTGGTGGTTAAAATTTCAGGAGCACACTTCCATTCCTGACCTAGCAAGCCCCCTCTTTAAAAGGAAGATAAAGGAAGAGTCATATTTGCAGGTAACAGGAGTCTGAGGCATCTTATCATCTCACTGTGCTTTGAGCAAGCTTCCAGAACCATCTGATAACAAGGGATTCTATTAGTTACATGCATTATCCACTGGGGAAAAAAAAAAACAAACAAGTGCCTCTTTCCATTGCTCACCCTGTTCTTGAGATGACACCTCTATAGAACAGAGAGGAACGCAATCTCACTGGATTCTGCTTACTCCATGGAGCAGACCCACAGCTCTCCTTCCCTGAGCCTTGCTCACAATGACACAGGCAGCCATTCCAGGATTTCAGAGGAGATAGTGCTGTGTGAGAGCACAATCAGAAAGTGCAAGAACAGTGGCAAATCAGTGCACAACACAATATAACATTAAATAGTGAATCAAGGAAGGCCTTTGAGGAGAAGAACAGCCCCTAAGAATCATCCTTCCCAGGGGTCGGGCGGTAGTGCAACAGGTTAAGGGCAACATGGCTCTAGGCACAAGTACCGAAGCAAGGATCCTGGGTCGAGCCCCCAGCTCCTCACCTGCAGGGGGGAGTCGCTTCACAAGCAGTGAAGCAGGTCTGCAGGTGTCTATCTTTCTCTCTCCCTTCCTGTCCTTCCCATCTCTCTCCATTTCTCTCTGTCCTATCCAATAACGACATCAATGACCACAACAATAATAATAACCACAACAACGATTAAAAAAAAAAAAGCAACAAAAAAGGGGGGAAAAGAGCCTCCAGGAGTAGTGGATTTATGGTGCAGGCACTGAGCCCCCAATAAATCTGGAGGCAAAAAGAAAAGAATCACCCCTCCCTTCAAGGCTAACACTTGCTGGAGCTTACTTGGTGCAAGTCCTGGGGCTCAGCAAGCTTACAGGAAGCCTCCCGGTCAGCCCCGTGTCACTCTAGTCTCACAGATGGGCTACCGAGCTGGGGAAGGGGAGATAGGCAAAGATCATATGCTGATGAGGTTGAGATGACTTCTGGGAGGATAATCTCTGTTTCCCCTGAAAGCCTTTGTTTTCACAACTTGGTGGATAAAATAAGTCATGCTGCTTTAGCTCACTATTCTTGGGGTTTGGTTTTAAGAAATGCTAAGATCACTTTGGTAATTTTTGCCTGAGCCTGATAGCTAACATGCAAGTAGACTAAAAATACTGTCTGGGAAGATGGTGTCAGTGCTGAGAATGGGGCTAGAAAGCTGGATTAGGGGAGTGTATGAATCCTTTGGAATGTACCTAAAATAGACTTCCTAATTTTGTCTGCTCTATTCCTACCTTTGGGTTCCTGTTTAATAAACCATTTGTCCTTCTTTGTATCTTACCGCTTTTCAATCACCAAGTTGTAGATGCTACTATGATGTCCTCCTGACTTCCCTGGGTAGACCTCACCAATGTGTCCCAGAACCTCATCTCTCTGGAGCCCTACCACAGTAGGGAAAGATAGAGAGTCTGAGGCTATGGATTGACCTGCCAACACCCATGTCCAGTGGAGAAGCAATTACAGAAGCCAGAATTCCCAATTTCTGCATCCCAAAAAGAATTTTGGTCCATACTCCCAGAGGGATAAAAAATAGGGAAGTTTCCAATGAAGGAGACTGAACACTTCCGTTCCCCCTGGTGGTGGGAACTGTATGGAATTACAGCCCTGCTATCTTACAATCTTGTTAATCATTATTATATCACTACTACTACTACTACTAATAAAAAAGACGAATGTTAAGATGAATGGGGTGGTCCGGGAGGTGGCGCAGTGGATAAAGCATTGAACTGTCAAGAATGAGGTACTGAGTTCAATCCCCGGCAGCACATGTACCAGAGTGATGCCTGGTTCTTTCTTTCTCTCTCTCCTATCCCTCTCATTAATAAACAAATAAAATATTTTCAAAAAAAAAAAAAAAAAGAAATGGATGAGTAAGATAGCTCCTCTGGGGAGGTGCTGGCTTTGGCCTGGGCACTACCCAGATCTGAGCCCAGTTCCCAATGCACTGGGAGAAGTCTCACTACTGCAGTACTCCTCTCCCACCTCTTTGCCTCCATCTTTATTTTATTTTATTAATTAATTAATTTATTTCCCCCTTTTGTTGCCCTTGTGGTTTTTTTATTATTGTTGTTGTAGTTATTGTTGTTGTTATTGGTGTCGTCATTGTTAGATAGGACAGAGAGAAATGGAGAGAGGAGGGGAAGACAGGGGGAGAGAAAGACACCTGCAGACCTGCTTCACTACCTGTGAAGGGACTCCCCTGCAGGTGGGGAGCCGGGGACTCAAACCAGGATCCTTACACTGGTCCTTGCGCTTCGCGTCATGTGCACTTAACCCGCTGTGCTACTGCCCGACTCCCTCTTCTATTTTTTTTTTAATCAGAACACTGCTCAGCTCTGGTTTATAGGTGTCTTTATCCTCTTTCTCTGCCCCTTATACATGCCTCTGAGCCTCCTCCCTCCCCCTACTAGATCACTGCTCAGCTCTGGTTTATGGTACTAACTCTTAGCCTCAGGTATTAAGAGTCTTTTGCATAACAATTAAGATGGCTGTCTGTCTCCTTCTAGCCTAAAAAGTTGCAGAGAGGAGGAAGGGAGGAAGGGAGGAAGGGAGGAAGGGAGGGAAGGCAAGGCAGAATGGGAGGAAGGGAGAAAGGAAGGGGGTTTTAAAGAAAACTTAAGATGAAGTAATCAGTGTCCAGAGCAGTACAAAGAAAAGGTCCCCTACATCAAGAAGACATAGCTGCCAGTGTTTCTCGACAATAATTTGATGTATTGAACAAATTTATATTTCGTTCCATCTAACAGCACAGCTGAAGCTTTTCTTACTGAGATACTCAATTCTCACTGAACTCACTCATTAACCATCATCTGAGCAGAAGTGCTGTGTCTCCTTCCTACAGGCTGTTGACAATTTTGGGTGGCAGATAGGGATATAAGCTTGGGATTCTGGAAGGCTGTGGCTGGTCTGGTGCTATGAAATGTGAGCCAGGAGCCAGGTCAGGGGGCCATTGGTAAACTAGCAGCAGGAGAAGAAAGCAAAAGTGTGAGTGTGTGTGTGTGTGTGTGGGGGGGGGGGTTGCTCTATTTCTACCTCATTTAAATTTCAGAGACTATTTTTAGATGGTTCCAATTTAACATGCTGTAGGCACTGAGCACATAACAAGATACTGACAACAGGTTAATATCACTTCTAGGAGGGTGTGTTTTCTCCCCATCACCTGTAAGAAGCAATTCTATACTGAAGCATCTTAACCTCTGATCACTGTGGTACAGGATACTGTGTTAATACTGAAGATACTGGTGAAATACACTAACCCATTATCAGTTCCCTCCAAGAAGCTGAAACCACAGGAATTCTATGTGGAAACACTGCAAACAAAGTATCCACTTCTCCTTAATGCACTACAATACCAGAGATACAAGATATACCAAACTATGTTAAAAATGAATCTACTTTCCATATGGAATAAAGACCATCTATGCCAATCAACTCTGGCTTGGGATATAACTGACATATTTCTTGTCCTTATACCTCACCAAAAATAAAACAAAACTCTGGGGGATCTGTGTCTTACACAAAACCAAAACTGTCTAGCTTCACTACAACTTTAAAAGTCAGATGACTATCACCTAAATCCTATCTTTAAAAGAGCATTTCTCGGATGGCAAGAACTCTGACAAATCCTTTGTTTGTGGTCAAGTAGCAGAAGAAATTAGAGCCAACCTCAACACAGGTTTAAATGTCTCAGAGATCTCGATGTATTTCATGTTACAGCACCAAGAGATGGCTGGGAGCATAATTCCTCTCAACAGTGTGAGCAGACAACCAGACATTGTCTCTAAGATCTAATCAAGGTAACGGGAAATATGCTGGAGGTCCTGGGAGGAAAGATACTAGAAAGGCAGAAAACAATAATGCTGGCAACTATTTCTCATGTCAACTCAAGAACTGTTTCTGAACAAAGATTCTGAGTGGAAACCTAATTCACCATTAGCCACTGACCATCTGTATATACTATATGATAATATTTGCAGACAATAGCGATTAAGCCTTCTGGGTTTCCCTGCACGATGATTAGTATGCCAACAGAACTTTACAATATCTTCTCAAATGAAAAAGGAATTAGAGATCTACCCAAATGTCCCAATCGTCCTACCATGCTTCGCAGAAACACAAAAGGGCAGAAACAGAGGAAGCTTTCAGATGCTGTAAAACAGCAAGTCTTTTGTCAGTCACACTCAAGTTGTGAATTCCAAGTGTAAGCACATGTTATGTACAAAGCACTGAGCCACTGGTACTAGCCAGAAGGAAGTGGGCTAGATGGTCTGTTAGGTATTACCATCTTTATGCATTAGGGGTTGAGCTTCAAGAACCTGAAAGGGGGAGAGATAGGGGTGTGTGTGTGTGTGTGTGTGTGTGTGTTCATCATGCATGTCACCAGCTATTGTATCAAGCTTAGGATCTGCTAGGGAAGTTTGCAAAACAAAGCCCATGGGTAGTTGTTTGATTAGGACAAGCAGCAGAACAAGGAACATGCTCACTTAACCACTTGTTCTCCCCTTCTTCCACCTGGCCTGGTCCCAGGCTGGCCTGCCCTGCAAGTTGGTGGCCTGGGTGAAGAAGTCCTTTCCAATTCTAGGCTCCTATCTGATTCACTCTCAAGAGGTTGAATAGGAGCAGAGTGACCCCAGAAGCTTTTTGTAGAAGGTGGGAGAACTACTGTGAATGAACAAAAGGTGCAGCCCAGATCGGGGTATCCACCCTTGAGACCTAGGTAAAAGCTAGAAAATATCTAAATATGCAAGTTGCCACAGGTTTTGAAGCCTTCTCTTCAGGCTCACACAGGCTTCAGAGGACCTGCTGAGAGAAATGCATGCTGCCTGATAACTGTACTGCTGGGGATGATCTCAACTGACTCACAGGAAGGGAGCAGCCGATCTTCAAGGTCAACCGGCTGAGTCCAGGGGAGCCAGCACCTGGCGATCAGACACACCTGTACAAACACCAGCACCAGTGGACTGCTGACTCACAGGTAGAGGGGAACCCATGTTGCTCAGCCGTCTCTCAGACTCCCTGGAAAATACTGTGTAAGGATAGGTGGGTGGGTGAACACTGGAAAGGAACCCAGTCATCATGAAAACATGAAGCGCAGATACTACCCTTTCTCATCCC
This sequence comes from Erinaceus europaeus, assembly GCF_950295315.1. Lineage (NCBI taxonomy): Eukaryota > Metazoa > Chordata > Mammalia > Eulipotyphla > Erinaceidae > Erinaceus > Erinaceus europaeus. The sequence goes on along the minus strand of NC_080181.1, from coordinate 18,107,116 downwards.
TAGCTACTTCTATTAAAGTGGAAATCTCTCTCTCTCTCTCTCTCTCTCTCTCTCTCTCTCACACACACACACACACACACACACACACACACACACACACACACACACACACACACACACTCACCCTTAACTTCAAAGGACAATTGATGCAAAGATGCCTTATTTAATTTCTAAGAAACTTGAGCAGGGCAGGCAGGTGAACCTTTGGAGTCAGGAGTCAAGGACTGTATACGGAAAGTGTTTATTCCTTATCCGTTTAAGACTGTGTTTGTTTGGGGGTGGGGGGAGCACAGGTAGAGGTGGACCCAGTTAAGTGAACATATTTCCATGTGCAAGGACCTGGGTTTGAACTCCCCCTCCCCATTTACAGGGTGGATGCTTCAGGAGCAGTGAAGCAGGTCTGCAGGTGTCTATATTTCTCACTGCCTCTCTATCTCCCCCTTCCCTCTCAGTTCCTCTATGTCCCATCGAAATTTATAAAATAAACAAAAAAAGGGAAAAATGAAAAAAAAACATGATTATATTTGGTTGATAATTTATTTTGGCCACTCTGGTCTTCACCCAAGCACAACTCCATTGACTGCCAGTGGACTTCTGTTTCCCCCTTTTAATTTCAGGTAGAGACAGAGAGGGAGAGATACCACAGCACAGCTCCACCATTCATGGAGCTCCCCTGGTGGCATGCATGGTGCTCCATGTGGCTCTGGAAGTTTGAACCCAGGTTCTCTCCTGTGATCAGGGGTCAGCTGTAGCAGGTGAGCTAGCTGCCATCTCTGGGATATTTATTACAAGTGTGCCTCACATGCCTTGCTGGATGCCGAAGGTGTGGTTGTCAACAGAGCACACATGAGTACTGTGCTCAGGAATGTAAGAGCAGGATGCTGGGTGTCAGCTGGTGAGACAGACGTAGCACTGGGGTAAGAGGAACAGTGACAGGGAGACCTACCACGCAGCATCCGCAGGCCCAGCCAGCCACCACCCCACTGGGAAGAGAGCCTGGGCTCCCAGGCAAAGTGACCATGCCCAAACAAATAACCCTACAGCAAAATCGATTCTGACCATGACGTATTGGCATCTAGAACAAATGGCCACTCTGAGTGAGAACTTGTTTTGTAAAGTAGGGGCAGAAGTTCATGAAGTGTTAACAATTCCAACCAAATCAGTGGCTTGGAAAGGGGGGGAACCGGAATCCATGGTGACACATAAAAGAGTTGACTTCCCAGTAGGCTCTGCGCAGCGCTGGGCACTCCACAGAAACAAGACGCCCTGAATCATGTCAAAGTACATTGCTGTCAGAATGTCCTCTGTGACACCCAAATCAATTTCCTACGCCTTTACTAACTGTTCTAGCAAAAGAAAGAAGAGGGGCAAGGTGGAGGTGGAGAAAGGATTCTTTTAATCGAATGTCTTCCCACTGAGGCAACATTAAGCCCAAACCTATTAAACAGTATAAATTCACGTTCAGTTTTTATAATTAGTGTTGCTTTGACAGAGAGCACAGCAATGGGACAGGATGGGGCGTGACTCTTTGGGGGAACTCTGGAGTTTTCATCTTGTGGTGGAGGCAATGAGGGACCCCACCCACCCGCTCACCCAAGGAGAGTTGTTTGTTCTGAGAAGAACTGAGTGCCCCCACTCCCCACGTCTTGTCCAAACCCAGGTCAGGAACCTGTAGGAGAACTGACTGAGTCGAATTTATTTTGGAATTTCTTTTTATTCTAGTGGCTAATTTATTTATTTATGAAGAGAGAGAAGAAGAAGAGAGAAGCACATTCAGAAGTATCATTCTGGCAGTAATGGGAATTGAACCTGAGAACTCCAGCTTCCCAGTCCAGCGTTCTACTACAGTGCCACTTCTAGGGCCACTACTTGGACAGTTCACCGATTCATTAAACTCAGAAACCAACCCCCACCCCCACAGACTACTGAATCACATGGACACATCTCCTAAGGATCGGCAATGCATCTTTAAACATCCTTTATGAAGAATATGCCTGCAGAGTTGGCCTGGAAATTCAATTAAACTCAAGTCTCATATGCTTAGCCAAGAAAAAAAAAAATCAAACCAAACAAAAATGGAAGCACATACTGAATATGTAAAATTAAAAAAAAAAAAAACTGCAGTGTGCCATATTCTTCCTGAAGGAGCGGTAAGTTCTCCAACCCTCCCCACCTACCTTGGGCGACTTAAGACACAAGTGTTTCTTTTCTGCTTTGGGTATCGTCACTTGCTGCACATGCCCACACTCCAGCTCCAGACAGAGTAAGTGATAATAAAGAGGCGTTTCTGCTGGGCTGGGGAAGGGGTTTCCAGCAGCAGTGTCTCTCTACCTGCTTCCCAAGCTGATCTGGTACAAAGCCAGGCTGGTTCTTCCAGTGCCTGGACATTTTCCCACCAGAACACGATCAATTCTGTAAACTACGGCCATTTTGGTCACTACTAGTGCTTCTCCACTCCAGGCTGACTTGTTCTGAGAAGAAGAAGAGACAGAGACAGAGATCCAGAGGGAGAGAGGCAAGACCACCACAGCACTGAAGCTTCCTCCAGGGCCGGGGGGGGGGGTTGATAAAGCAGGTGCACTACCCAGGTGAGCTGTCCTGCCAGCCCTAATGAAATGTTAAACACGTGAAGGCTTTCAGATCGTTTGCCTCTTAGAAACTTGCCCCTGCCATCGGGGACCCCAAATGAACCTGTACTATAGAATGTTTGTTCACAATTAGGGTTAACCACGAAAGTTCCCATGGTGGCTTGTCTATGGCCAAGGAGAAAAGGAGCTGGTAAAGTGAAAAGAAAGATTCAGTCGCCAAGGGAGCATTTCAGCATCGGAACTAGGCTGTTCACACCTGAGTTGACTTTTTTTAAAATTCCCTCCAGGGTTATCACTGAGGCTCGGTGCCTGCACAATGAATCCACTGCTCCAAGCAGCCGCTTCTGCACGCGCGCGCGCGCACACACACACACACACACACATACGCCCGTTTTTATTTAATAGGACAGAGAAAAACTAACAGGGAAAGAAAGGGGAGCGAAGGAGGGAGAAAGACACCTGCAGACTCACTTCACCAAGTGTGAAGCATTCTCCCATAAGTGGGGACTGGAGGGGCTTGAACCTGGGTCCTTGCACACAATAACATGCGTGCCACTGCCTGGACCACCTGGCTGACATTCTTCACTCTCCTTGTGACATTCAAAGCTGGGCAAAGGAAGAAGCCTAGGTTGGGGCCACAGCATTTAAGACTTCTAAGGCCACATTCTCACCGCTTCTGCCTGACACTTCCTCTGGTGAAAGAGCCCAGGGTGGACACAGGTATTAAAAGCAGTATTAAGCAAATACAGAGCTTGCACCCAGACACATGGAGCAATGAATGTGTCCTGGGGGGGAAAAATGCAGCGCTGCCATGAAGAGGTATTCTGAGCTGCAGCCCAGGACACCTAGAGCTCCCTTCGGGGGGACGGGGGGGGGGGGGGGCGGGGGGACGGGGAGACAACACCGAGTCAAGACCTACCCACCCTCAGGGTATGGGAGAAGGCAACCAACAGATCAGACATGGACAGAGAAGCCTTTTTTGAGTTCCTTGGAAGTGGTCTGCTAACAGCATTTATAAGGGATGAAACTGACTATACAGTGAGATAAAGAGAGGGAAGGAAGAAAAAAAGAAGAAATGAAAAGGAATACACACACACACACACACACACACACTATGCTCTCCTCACTTCCCAGTCAGCAGAAGTTAATGAGTCTCAGATCACTAGTATCTCAACGTAAAACCACATTGTATGCATGTTATGAAATTACTCTACAAAAGATTGCTTAAGCAAATTTACAGTGAAAAACAACATCAGAACACCAAGGAAGTGCAGTGAATATAAACGCGAAAAACACTTCAACATCTAGGATGTCTTATTTTAAGAAGGTGGGAAGAGAAAAAGATGGGGGGGGGTTTTAAAAACGAAGAGATGGATCCTCAACCTTCAACTATGACTTTTTTGGGTTTTTTTTGTTGTTGTTCAAATGACAAAGCAAGATCAGAAGTGCCCGGGTCGTTTCCATAACAATATATATTTTACACAGGCAAATAAGCCCGAACACAGAAAAAATGATCTTCAATTGCCCCTGTAGCCAAGCAGGCAGAGAACAAAAATCCATCCGTGGCCACTCTTCCGAGGGTCGAACAGAACACGCAACACCTGGAGATGAACAAGAAAAATTTAAATGGTGCCTGTGGGTCTCTAAAGAGCAGTTTTTAACTGGCCCATAAGCTAATAAGAGCAGTTATAAACTGTGAACAACCCATGCCCCAGCAGGAGGGACATTCATCACACTAACATGCCCGCAAAGTGGAGAGGGCTCCTCGGCACGCGCTCTGCAGCTTCCATCAGAATGTTAATTGTCTAAACAGAAGAAAAGGAGACATAAGGAATGGCTTTTACCATCCTGTGTTCAGTTTATTTTTGTTCTTCTGACTGGTTCCCAAGGGGCAGGAGGCTAATGACTGTTCTTCATCATCAACTGCAAAGGATATTTACATCCATCCTGTAACCATGACAGCTGTGTCACTAATTCCCTAACTGCCTCCACCACATGAACCAATCATCTGGCATGAAGCTGCAAGATGGAGTGCCCTGCAGTCATTATTCACCAAGCACTTTCATTAACAAACTGCCCTTAATTACAGCGGTAATTGCAAAATTATTTCATAGCAGCAATTATTTTTTTTCTCAGCCAATCCAGGCTCTTTAAGTAGGGCACTGCCTATGAAGATGGCAAAAGGCCAAGTAATCTATGACCAAAGATATGTTTTAATTGTACTACAAACTTAGTTTCAAAATATCGCATTGGAGGGCTTTGAGATTATATTATACATCCCATTATGGGCTCCATGCTCACAGAGATGCTCATGTGCGCCTATAAAGCTAACCTTCTCTCCTTCTTTATTTTAATTTGAAGGCAAAATACATTCATAGCATTCACATTAAGTACTGCAGCCAATGCTACTGTCTAGCTAAGTACAAATAATGAGCTTCTAGATGTAAACCTATACTTTGCGGGCTGCTGGACACACTAACCCATCCATTAGGGAGACAGCAGCTCTCCCCCAGGCCCCGCCCACTCTTCCCCTAGTTCTTTGATCTTCCATGTTTACACACTTAGAAGCCTTGGCAATGATCAGGGATGCAGGCAGGCCTATCTGCCTCAGAAACAAAATCGCAGAGGAGTTTCCAGAAACCATGTGTTGAAATCAAAGAGTCACAAAGGGAAAAGCAAGTCTGCTACGTCCTTTGTGTTTTAGCATCAGGATTAGTCACTACCCATCCTCGAGGAAAGGCTGCCATCACCATGTCCCAGCCGGACAAAGGAATCTGGAGTCAAGTCAAAGAATGAAAATGAATGGTTTGGTGACACTAGAGAGGTGCTATGATTAGAGACCAAGCTATCAGTGCTGCAGTCAGATTATGTGGAATCTTGAATATTGGCTTTAGGAGTCCAGGTTCTATTTTAGAACACATTGAAGTGGTGTGGAAGATAGAGGGTGAAGACAGCTGGCATTAGGGCTGGGTGGTGGTGCACCGGGTTGAGTGCACACATTACAGTGCGCAAGGACCTGGGTTCAAGCCCCTGATCCCCACTTGTAGTGGGGAAGCTTCAAGCACGTCAAGCAGGTTCTGCAGGTGTCTCTCTGCCTCCTCCCTCTAAATTTCTCACTGTTTTATCAAATAAAATAATTGAAGTTTTTTTTTAAAGAAAGGGAAGGGAAGGGAAGGGAAGGGAAGGGAAGGGAAGGGAAGGGAAAGGGAAAGGGAAAGGGAAAGGGAAAGGGAAAGGGAAAGGGAAAGGGAAGGGAGAGGAGAGGAGAGGGGAGGGGAGGGGAGGGGAGGGGAGGGGAGGAAGGGAGAGGGAGAGGGAGAGGGAGAGGAGGGGAGGGGAGGGGAGGGGAGGGGAGGAGAGGAGAGGAGAGGAGAGGAGAGGAGAGGACAGGAGAGGACAGGAGAGGAGAGGAAGGGAAAGGGAAGAGCTGGCATTCAGAGAGTGGTGATGGAGGTGGAGGACCAGGGCTGAGGAACCCAGGAACAGCTGTGCAGGTAGAATCACACCTGGAGGCCCCAATAAAGAGGTAGTGGAAGATTGCTCAGAAGTTTCCTCGTAAGCCATTGTTTACCGGATGGTTGCAACTGATGGCGAGAGGATGAGGTGACCCTACTCTGGCTAGGGTCTATTGGTTGTGTAGTTTTACAATGTTTGAAATCAGCCCGCGCTTTGCTTTGAGTGGATCCCACTTTTTGCTAGGTTTGAAATGATTGGATTCTGCGTTTTCTATAGCATGTTATTGGATATAGATTGATAAGGTGATGTGTTCCCCCTCCTTGAGTGTATTCAGAAATCCTATAAATTGTGTGGTTTGAGCCCTGTTCGGGGTTGAGCTGGTGGACTGCTGTCAGGTTACCTCTTGGCCCAGATTTGTGAATAAACATCTTTTGCTTCCTTGCAAAAAAAAAAAGAAGTTTCCTCGCTTCTAAGAACAGGTAGCGAGCATGCTAGGAAACGCAATAAGCATCTTCAGTACACTGGGGCCTATTAACTGTTAAGTATCTGCAGGATTTTAAACTAGAAGTGCCCAGGAAGCACCTAGAATGAAAAATAACTAACACTTATTGCTTACTTATTAGAATGCTAAATGCATTAGATATATTAACGCACTTACACTCAAGACAATAGGGTATATGAATTAGATCCTATTTTTATAGCCATTTCTAAAGACAAGGAAGCTGAGGCTCGATGATATTAAATTACCCAAGGTCACTAATGGCAGGGGATGCTGGTTGCATAGCAAATACTCAGGCTTCCTTTCACCCTTGGTATTAGAATCCTTCTTTCCCGGCTGTTGATGGCAAGGATCTCACTTCTCACTTCCCTCACGTCTTGGCCACGGCCATGGGCTGCAAGTAGAAGTGTCCTGCACGCTGGAGACAGTGGTTTTGGCTCATTTTGACCCCTCCGAGGCAGCCGGGTGGAGCAAACTCCAGCACCTTCTTGGACTACAGGATGCCCTTCACAATAAATGTCACCTCCAATGGGAGGACACGTCATCCCACCTTTTGAGGACACTTAAGTGAGCAAATCAATCACTAGTCAGCCCACTCTGGAATGGGGGAAAGCTCTTTCAGGGTCAAAATGAATTTCTAAATGCTCCAGCCACACAGCTAATGAATAGCAGCGGCTGGGATTTATAAGGCAGGTCTAGTTCTGACTTCCCTGTTCCTAACAAGAAAGTGAAGCTGCTCGAGAGAATGAGGTCATTGTGGGTGAAGCAGAACCTAAGAGTGATGTGACACTACACTCCTATTAACTCGGAATCTTATAATCCACTATGGATTCAATATACCAGGGGGAAAAATAGATTGACTATTTCAAGGTCTTGAACTGTCTAGATTTTAGTTCTGAGTACATATTCCTTTAGTCTAACCATTTAATGTTTCTAATTTGTAAACTGATTAAATGCTGACACAGCTTAAGTTGTTTAAGCAGTTCTACAAATATATATATATTTTTTAAGTACCAAGTCACCAGTGACCTTAGACCAGATAGATCAGAATCATTTGCTCCTCGTCCCAGGTGCATTTTCTGACAGAGTCATCGATTCTAGATAGAGGTTAAGGCCTAGGGACTGGGTACATGTACACATGTATCCATAAGTTAGGGACAACTAGATACCTCAAAGTAAAAATGCTTTGTAGTCCTCTGTGATTAGACTTAGATAATAAGCTTGACAATAAAGGAGAAAGGCCTGAAGAAGGCACCATAAATTGTCTAATCAAACATTTACTACTTAGGCCTAGACACCCTCCTCTCATACCTCCTACTTCCCTTCCCTCACTACTACACTCTATCTACTCAACTAGCTACACAAAAGAAAGTAAGATATATCTCCTTATCTCTTCTGACAGCATCAGCATTACTGTCACCCCTTGATAATCTTTAGAAAAAACACTGTATACAATTGGCCAAGAGATATATTGACAATAAATATGTATCAACTAAAGTATAGCCATTGTCTCTATGGTGGCCACCATGAGAATCATCAAACAAGCAAATGCAATAAAACTTAGGCCACTCTAAAATCCTAGGTCTACTTCCTCCCCAGCTTGAGGCCAGACTCCATAGAACCAGTTTAGATACAACAAATGACACTCAATGCTTTAGCAGCTGGGAGAGAGTCCAGGATCGTCAGATCCAGAAAGGACTACAAAAGCTGGAAAAGGGTAAGACACTGGCTCACTTAATGATGGCTTTTTTGGTCACTACCAAGCCACCCCATCACCTGTGTGCCTAGTCAGGGAATCCTAGGATTCCCTTCCCCCAGATATGATGGGCCTAGACCTTTAACAGACCATTCTCTTCACCACCACAGGTCACTTCCATCATGACTCATAAGCCCTTTGCAGGGCTTCTCCAGGACCTTGCCCTCACTTAGAGAGGCAATGATAGGAACTGCCCGACTCTTCAAAGGGAGGCTGGGTCAGCCTGATCTGCCATTCGAGGAAGACCGGCCCTGAAATGAGTGAAACTTAGAATGTTCCCAGCTGTGACCAAGGACTGAGAGCTCAGACTGGCAGGGGACTCAGAAGCTATACAGGCTCCTGTGCTAAATATGAATATACATGGGCCCTGGGTCAGATTGGTGTGGTAAGTAGTTGTATTTATATTTTCTCTTCAAGTTTGAGAGATACTTTCTGCCTTAATCCATCTTTCTAGTTCTATTTTCAACTCTGACTACATCTTCCCAGACAATATTTTCAGTCTACCTCCATGTTAACTATCAAGTTCAAGCAATAATTACTAGTAATGGGCCCCTAGGAACATACCTAAAATAGACTCCCCAGATTCTTACTGCCCTAACATCCCTATTCTCATCTGCTCTATTCATACTTTCTGGTTCCTGTTTATTAGACAATTTGTCCTGCTTTAGTTGCAGATGCTACTATGATCCCATCCTGACCTCCCCTGGGCAGACAACCTCACCAATGTGTCCTGGAACCTCACCTCTCCAGAGCTCTACCCCACTGGGTGAAAACAAAAAGACCGGGGGTATATGGATTGACTTGCCAATGCCCATGTCCAGCAGAGAAGCAGTTACAGAAGCCTGACCTCCTACCTTCTGCACCCCACAAAAAATTTTGGTCCATACTCCCACAGGCAGAGAAATGTTAGGGAAAGATGAAGACAGACAGGGCGCTGAAACCCAATTCCATTAGGACCCAGAGAGAAAGAGGAGAAAAAGGAAAGACATTCAAAAGTAGTAACAGGTGTGGCTTAGAAAGGAAGCAAAGGATCATTTTAAAAATGGTCAAAATAGAGAGATAGATAGACAGATAAACATATAGTTACAGAAATAATAGTCAAGCTGTATCTGTGACCTTGGGAGAACCACTGGCAGTTTCCAAACTGGTGGTGGGGATGTTATAGAATTATAGCTCTGTTATCTTATAATTTTGTAAATAATAAGTCACTAATAATAATAATGATCAAACTGAACACAGATTTTGTTACTTCCTGTAATACAAAAATAAGGCAAAGTATTCAGCATCATTACGTGACCAGAACCAATTCTGTTTTGTTTTCTATGAGAGACTCTCCCCTGCTTTTTCTTTTTCAGAGCTAGGGCCACACACTTGCACCATCTCACTGCTCCAGATTGCTTTTTCAATTCAAATTGACAGAGAGAAAGAGAGAAGGAGAAACATCACAACACTAGACACTAGAGCAATGATGCCTTCCTTGCATGTGGTGCTGGGGTTTGAATTTGGTGCTACCTACCTGGAGAGCTATTTCTCTGTTCCCTCTCCTCTTTTATAAATTTTATTTATTTTATATGAGATGGGGAGGGTCTAAGAAGCCAGAATACCACTCCAGTACCTGTGACACTGGGGACTGAACCAGAAGCATCAGGCACGCAAGTCCTATACTCTACCAGTAGAGATAATTCCCTGTTTACAACATATTACCGGTTAAAAAAAAAAATTTAGTAATTCTCAACATCCCCAAAATTGTCAGGCTTAATTTTGTCTTCCTGCTGAGGACGTTCATTGGGGACCCTGTAGATTATTTTTTATTAACCAGGTCTACAAAAGAGCTGGCAAGTTACCTATATCCTGAGTAAAGGGGAAATTATTAAGTTCCTTCTTTCTAAATTTTAACTAGATGAACCACTAGTTTTATAAAGATGTGATACCCATGGTTTTACAAAACTGTGTTTCCACATAAAAATAATTTGCAATCTCTTCTGTCAAAATTATTAATTTATAAGCCAAACTCTAATAGTATGTTAAATTTCCTATGCAGACGGATGTTTATAGATATTTCCCAGTGTTACATACTGGTAAGTATTAACCAAAAGGTTAATAATCTCTTATTCCTACAAGAATTGCAGAATTAGTATTTATAGCTTCAGCTTGACATCTTTAGGGGCTGAGTGTACTGGAGTTGGTGGAAATCCAGAAAAGAAATGCTTCATTTAATTAATTTGAAAAGGTCTCCAAGCAAAATCTCTGGAAGGATGATGAAGCTTCTGGTTCTGTGGTGACAACACCCTTAAATATCAAAGGAAAAATTTTCTTTATATAAGTTTGAAAAAAAATCGAATATAATTTGTGGGCTTTCCCAATGAGTAATTATATCCTCTTGTTAAAATATTTTTAAAGCTCATGATTTAACTGGAACACCAATTCTAGCCTTTGTAGCAAAGAGAAGAGACAAATGCATTATCCTATCTACAGGAAGGACAGTTATACTTAATAATAACAACAACAAAAAAAAAAAGCCACACAGTTCATACATTTTAACATTACAGCAAGTGAGTGTATTTCATTTTGACAATTTCATGTATTGCATTAATGAGAGGAAAAAATTGAGGCATATTATCTCAGGATCTAAATTATTGTGTAATTACAAGTTTTATGCCAGCTTTCAAGTAATTCCTTTCTTTCAAAGAGAGTAAAGGGAAGAGTCTGAGCTAAACAGTCTCTCCCTTAACAATGAGAGAGAGTAATTCAACTCAACAGTTTGGTTTGCTCCCTGAAGAGCCGTGTGATCAGTGAGAAACGTTGGGTTAATTCCATATTCTTTCTGCTTATGTATGTTTTTAGTGGCCTCTGGAGTAAACACAGGAGCGGTAAGCACAGAGCGCTTTGGGGGGAAATGCATATTGTTAGGACACTCTCTAGGCGCTCCGCAGTGACTAAAAGCAAACATAATAAAACAGCTTGCCATAAATTCTGGGCTTCTCCACTTACCTATTCTTCTCCAAGCATTTTAAAACATGCAAATCATATTCCAATGCATTTTTAATGCTTGACCCAGATTACACAGAAGAATACTGGGGTTGTAAAAATTTTTAAAAAAATCTTCCTGTGTTTTACTTGCAAATGCATGGAGAGTAGAAGGGCAGTAAACTATGACACCTGAACTGATTCCAATTCCTCTTCCCAACCCTCTCATTTCACTATCTGCTAACTACCAGAACTTCTGTCCTGTTGCACCTTGTCCCTCTGGATTCTCTGACTGCAGTCGGACCACGTGATTGACTTGCTAGTCATTTTGCGGCCGCCCTGTGACACAGGCAAAGCATTCCACAGGGCGAGAGCACTGCTGGAGGGAGCTGGAGTGATGCAATCATCACCCACAAACGCACCATCTGCTGTGTCTTACTGCTTAATTAAACGAAAACTGGTAGCTTCTTAATTCTCACAGCTCATAAAAACTAAAGGTCACAACAAGAGTATGAACATCAAGCATCACGCACACAACATACAGTTGCAAAAGTCTATTTTGCCAACCTATCACTCACAAGAAAGAAAGAAAAAAAGGAAGGAAGGAAGGAAGGAAGGAAGAAGGAAGAAAGGAAGGAGGAAGGAAGGAAGGAAGGAAGGAAGGAAGGAAGGAAGGAAGGAAGAGAGAGAGAGAAAGAAAGAAAGAAAGAAAGAAAGAAAGAAAGAAAGAAAGAAAGAAAGAAAGAAAGAAAGAAAGGTGCAGGGTGAACTGACATGGAGGTGGAAGGAACGTGGATCTGTCTGTCAGTCTTCGGTCAGACCAGGGACAGACAGAGCAGCTCAACTGTCAGGCCGAGGAAATAAGACGACCCGATTCCTGGCCATTGCTCTTAACATCTCTCCTATGTCGTGTGCCAACACTCCCCACACAAGTCCACACTGTAATTAGGCCACTCATGAATTAGATCACTCATTCATGCGTGCATTCATTCATCACTCATTCTTCCACCATTTGCCTCCTTACATGAGACTTAGAGTTGAGAACATTAGGCTACAGACCAATGAGTCAGATGCAAAGTCCAAGCAGGCACAGTGGCTAATGGCATGTATACATGACAGAGACGCTTACAGATATGTGCATATGTGGTGTGCATGTGTGTTCCTGTCGCCTGCAGTACACGACTCAATGAGGTTTTTTTAGTACAGTGATAAGATTGTATTACTATCACCCTTGTCCGATTTTAGGACACTGTCTTCCTTCCAGAAATAATTTCATACTCATTAACAGCTACGTATGGCCATCTTCTCCTCCTCCAGCCCATGGCACACTACTAACCAGCTTTCTGTCTCTTCAGCCTGGCTTATTGTAGACAATTCCTATAAATTAATGCTCATATAATATGTGACCTTTGGAGTTACTGTACGAGGCATATCTTCAGGATCATTCATGGGATGAAAAACATCACCACCTTATTCTCTCTTGATCCCTTGGGTGTAAGGAAGCTATTTTAAAAAAATATTTATTATTTATTTATTTATTTCCTTTTTGTTGCCCTTGCTGTTTTATTGTTGCTGTGGTTATTATTATTCTTGTCATTGCTGTCATTGTTGTTGGATAGGACAGAGAGAAATGGAGAGAGGAGGGGAAGACAGAGAGGGGCAGAGAGAGATAGACACCTGCAGACCTGCTTCACCACTTGTGAAGCGACTCCCCTGCAGGTGGGGAGCTGGGGGCTCAAAACAGGATCCTTAAGCCAATCCTTGCGCTTTGTGCCACCTGCGCTTAACCCACTGCGCTACTGCCCAACTCCCTTAAAGATGCTATTCTTTTTATTTGTCCAACAGCTGATGGGTCCTTTTGGGGTTGTTTTAAACTGGGGGTTACTATGAATCATGCTGCTAAAAATATTCATGTACATGCTTCCCCATGGGTATCTCTTTGAATTCTGTTGGGGTAGGACCTGGAGTGTCATCAGTGGAAACACTGCTTAACTTTTCAAGAAGTGCCAGATGTGTTTTCAGAATTAACTACAGCAGCATTAGCAATACATCACAATGCCGATTTTTCCAAGTTCTTGCCAACACTTATTATTGTCCCTCATCATTTTAGTCATCCGAATTAGATGTAAAAATTGTATCTCATGGTAATGCTGATTTGCATTTCTCTAGTAACTAAAGTTGAGCATTTTTCTATGTGTTTGTTTGTCATGTGCAAAATATTTTCTTGAGAGATGGACGGTATAGCTTGGTCAGTATTTAATAAGCCATTTCATACAAATATATGAAGGACAATGTCAAATCCTAGGACAAATGTGTGGAATTTGCCATCAAACCACTAACACATCCTTTAAAGTTCCTTTTGATGTTCAAATCGAAACACTACCAGGATATTCCCAAACCAGACAAGTCTTTTAGCATAACTTAGCCAAGGTGGTGGGGAAGCAGAAGGATGGAGGGAGTAGCTGAATGAGAGTCCACGTAGTTCCCTCTCCTGGCCAGTTGTCCACTTCCACCAAATCTTCTGGAATTCAACTAATATGAAGAAAACTGACTGGCTTGTGGAAAATTCAAGAGGACGAAAAGCTAGTAAGATGAATGAAACACAAACTCAAGTGCAGAACAAAGGTGTTAAGAAATGTTACAGGGGGAGTTAGGCGGTAACGCAACGGGTTAAGCGCATGTGGCACACAGTGCAAGGACCCGCATAAAGATCCCGGTTTGAGCCCCTGGCTCCCCACCTGCAGGGGAGTCGCTTCACAAGCGGTAAAGCAGGTCTGCAGGTGTCTGTCTTTCTCTGCCCCTCTCTGCCTTCCTCTCCTCTCTCCATTTCTCTCTGTCCTATCTAACAACGAGGACATCATCAACAACAACAATAACAATAAATCAACAAGGGCAACAAAAGGGAAAATAGATAATAAAAAAATTTAGTGTTACAGAGGGAAAACAAGAGAACTGAACATTCATCATTTGGCTTTCAGCAATGGAGAGGTTTCAAAGATCACTTAGAGCTGCTTCCTAGGACAGTGACTAAGTTATTTTGTCATTAGCCTGAGGAAGAGGGAGGAGAACAGAACAAGGCATAGGCCCGCTGAGAGAGCACATGTTATGTGATGAGGCTCACTGCTCCTTGAAAAGACAAACTGAAAAAGGAAGAAAGGAAGGGGAGGGGGAGGGAGAAGGAAGGGGAAGCTGAAGGGGAAAGGCAAGAGGAAGAAGAGAGGAGAGGAGAGGAGAGGAGAGGAGAGGAGAGGAGAGGAGAGGAGAGGAGAGGAGAGGAGAAGGGAGAGAAGGGAAGGGAAGGAAAAAGAAAAGGTGGGGGAGCAGGGGCGGGGTTGACCCCATCCAGTCTGAGATATGAGGACTGCTGCTCCAGTCTGGAGAAGGCAGCAGGCAACAAGCTTAGTTGGATGGAGGTCAGGAGAGGGTCTGGGTTAGAGACAATCCTGGGAAAAGAAGAGAGCAAAACTCTGTGCTGTCCTTACCTCACTTCACCCATTTTTGCTTAGAACAAAGGGAGAACTAACTCAGTGACACAGTTACAATGCAGTGATGGGTGGGAGTTGGTCTTGCTTATTGCACCCATACAAATATCCACGTCTCCTCCTAGCCTTCTTTGGATGGAGCAGTTCACTTTGAACTTTCTTTGACAGCTGGCTAAATAGCTTGGGTAACAGCTGTTCTGCTATGTGTGTGATGTGGGTTCAAACCCCCCTACACACACACACTGGAAGAAGCTTTGGTACTGTGGTTCTCCCCCTTGTCCCTCTGTCTCTATCTAAAATACTTTTTAAAAAAATTTACTGCCACTAGGGTTATCACTGGGTCAGTGCTGGTACTATAAATCCACTGCTAGTGACAGCCATCTCTCTCCCTTCTTTTTCTCTCCTTCTATTTTTGTTTTGATAGGACAGAGAGAAATTGAGAGGGGAGGAGAAATAGAGGGAGAGCGGCAAAGACATCTGCAGACCTGCTTTACCACTCATGAAGTTTCCCCCTGCAGATGGGGAGTGGGGGCTTGAACACAGGTCCTTGCACGTGTATAACATGCATTCAATCAGGTGTGCCACCACTCGGCCCCCAATAAATGTTTTAAAACAACAACAACAAAAACCAAACAGCAATCAACTGTCTTTGCTGCATGGTTTTTTAAGCTTCCTATGTAAGGCAAAACAACAACAGTGCATCACCAATAAACGTGACGCTTTGAATCCAGGACAAACAGCAAGAGAGACATGAAGGAGCAGGCAGTACTCTCATCTGCTGTGTACTCCAGATCCCCCAGGTAGCACTGCTCTCCGCAGCGTGTCTGTGGAAAAGGTGCCTGACAGCAGAAACAGACAGAGACCTTAAAGAGCAATTAAGGGTGAGAGATCCCCTGCCAAACAGCTAGTACAGACATAACCTTTCCTTTTCCCCCACAGAGCTTAGCTTCATATCGTGGCCAAGAAGGCGCCTGATAAATACCATGTGACGAGCCAGTGATGGTGTTAATAAAAACTAAAGATGAGGAATGACAGAGGAGAAGCCAGACTTTGAATTGGTCCCAGTTCTTCCTGCTTCCTGTAGGTGGCGCCAAACCCCTTGAAGAGCAGACAGCTAAGTTATAAGGGGGTGTGTGTGTGTGTGTGTGTGTGTGTGTGTGTGTGTGTGTGTGTGTGTGTGTGTGTGTGTGTAACTCAAGAATTTGCTTGTGAATTGGTGATTTCTCTTTCAAGACACTAAGTAATCCCTAGTTTTGGCAAGCTTTAAATTCCACAAGTGATTCAATGACAAGAGTGTCATGTATGAGGTTCTCTCTCCTGTCAGCCCCCAAGTGTGCCCAGCTTAACCATGCCTAGCACATAATGGGAGGCCCCTTACAGCCACTCTCTACTAAAAGAATTTTCAAAGGTAAAATAGTAAATTAAAGCTATCAGAATGCCTCATGTTAGGATCTCTGAGGAGAAAAGGTCACGAAACTGGTGTGTGTGTGTGTGTGTGTGTGTGTGTGTGCACGCGCGCCAGTCATTCAGAAATGACCATTTGTGATTCCCACAAACCCCAATGTTAATCTGGGTAGTAATCTTAAGGGGGGGCCTAAGGTCTCTGTATGCCACCCCCCCCCATTTTTCAGACCTTGGAGTAAAAAAAAGAGAATCAACTTCCAGCAACACAACTCACACAGGACACCAGTTCCTGGTGTCCTTGCCCTGCGAGGAAGCTGTGGGCTTAGCTCAGTAAGTCCTGGAGAAACAACCCAGCCCAAAAGTGGGGGTTGGTGGGGAGCTAGGGTTGCCCCTCAGGTTTCAGACAGGAAATGAAGAATGAAGAGGAGAGTGAGTCTTGCTCCTGGGGCGGCTGTCTCAACTGGCAGAGCGCCGGGCTTTCCTGCTTGGGGATTCTGGTTAAATCCTTGGCACCACCGTGAACCAGAGTGGTGTTCTAGCTCCTCTGTCTCCTGTGAAACTCTGATATGGAATGAAAAGAAAATTCACGTTTGGAACAAAAAGACAAGAGAGGGTCTCTGAAGGGACACAGAGGCCAGCCACACTGACTGCTCTGTCCCAGGTTTTTCACGATCATCCCCCAGATCCGATTTTTATAACAAACAAACATGTTCTGCCAACCTCCTACAAATTTTCTAACAGCAGCCGCCAAGACGGCCTTCCATCCGGCACAATTACATAAGGATGGGCAGCATGTCACATTTTGGGAGCTTTGTTTTAAGCTCCATCATTAATCTTTCAGTCTCTCCCCATCTCTGCCTGATTCTAACTGCCCTGAATTTATCCGAGCCCGCAGTATGGCAGGCTAGCCAGTGTTTAAATCACCCAAAGCCGAATCCACATTCTACTCATGGGACTCTACACTTCCATCAGAGGCAACCAATCACCGTCCAGCAGAGGTAAACCTCTTTTTAATTGTGTTCTATGATACTAACAGGCATTCATTACACATGGACCTTAAAACAAGATTTGCTCTTGGCTCCTCATAATTGTATTTCTACAGCAGTTTAAACCGTTGGCACCTGCAATTGCTAGCAGGCCTAAGCTAAGAACTTTCTATTATCCCAGTTTCAAGGGTTACATTTGAAATAAAACGCAGAGGGGCAAAACATTACATACACACATATTTACACAAATTAAATACTATGCACAAGTCAATACCTTCTGCACACAAAACTACATTAAACTCAATTAGCCCTGAGCAAAACTACAGGAAGCAGGTTTGCTGGGAACCAGTGGAGCTGTTCTGTATAATAAAGAATATAAAAGCAGCTAAGTTATAGGATGCCGGAGGGCTGTCAATACAGGCTTCTATAACATCTTTATCAGCGCTGATTTCTGAATTCATTCAAGTCAATGAAATGAATGCCAAATAACCACCCAAAGAATTAATACACAACCAACCAACCTCTGACTTCAGAGTTTGGACGAGGGAGAGAGTTTTCGTGAGCCTGTGTATGTATGTTGTCTGGGGCTTTCCCGCAAGGCCACTCCTCACAAAGCCATCAGCCAACTAAAGTCCAGTGTCCTTGTTATGATTTCCTGCTTGATTATGGCCACAATTAAATTATACAAATATTTCACTAAATATCTTCTCAAACCTTATAAATATTAATAGGAACTCAATCGCCTATGTGCCCAGCATTTAAAAATCCATTTAAAAATCTCGGAAACTAATTTAAGATTTCCATCTAGAATACAAATTAGCAGGTCCTCTTGCTGGCTCTGTTTTGCTCAGCACCCATATCTGCACATTTCGTACTGAATGTCACTCGGTAGCACTTAAACATGATGAATATTAAAAGCATGCTTCTGCCTGCCCACATATTAGAGCTCAGCCACCACTGAATTTGTCATAAGCTACGTTTTCTGTGAACAAACTACTGCCTTTAGAGACCTAAGGACTCTCTGTACACCCCCACCCCACTTGTGAAAAGGGGACACAGACGGCGAAATCTGACTGTTTAGCACATCAGCTGAGAGGAGTGCACAAAATTACAACCATTAAAACACACACACACACACACACACACACACACACACACTTCTTACTACCTTACAGTTCTTCATGGTCCTGCCTTCTATGTAGTGTTTATTTACAGACTACATCTGAGCAGTGAATAATCATAATAGTGATTAGCTAGTTACTATAAATTGAACAGTCATTATGTAGCGGGCACAGAGTTAATTCTATGTGAATACATGTCTGCCATTTTTATGTCCATGCCATCTTAACTAAATGTCATCTTTATATACATACTATCTCAGTTGTATAATTATGTGCAGTTTCTATTTACATGTACATCATATCAAATGAAAGCGGCAATCGTGAGCTCCCCACAGAGGTTCAATGACTTACTTTAGTTCATCAGCAAATGGTAAGGTAGACCAGAAATTCCAATCCGAGCCATTCCCCCCACCCTCGACTTCTATACATCACTATGCAGACAACTTTCTGGCATATAAAACCTCCGGGAGGGCTGACATTTGCTGCACACTGCTCACTCTACTGAGTCCAGGAGCTTTAATGCCTATTTACTTTACATTTGCATTAAGAAAGTCTTCTTATAGACAGCTCTCATTTCTGCATTCGTCCAGAAGACTGAACAAAGGTGTGCACAAAAGGTGACCCTTTTTTAACTTGATTAAAAATAAGTTGCCTGGACCACTTATTTAGCAGAGGGAAAAAAAATCAGCGGGTATATGTTGTCACATCACTGCCAAGTGTCACTGTGCATGGCCCCTGCCTGGCCTGGAACACAGGGTGCACGGAGTGACTGAGATTCAGCTCTGCAGCCAGGATTCAAAACACAGTTCTCATCAGCCTCATCTCCGAAATGAAAATGTCAGTACCTCCTCCACAGATTACTGAGGAGAGAGAAGGGAATGATGTGCACATAGTGTTGGGCATATACTACTCAATAAACATCAGCCATCGCCTTTCTGTGGGGTGTCAGATTTTATCAAAACATCTTTACAGCTTCCCTTGGATGCTACGTGGATCTTTAATGTGTCTATTAAGAACTGTCTTACACTCAATAAGTATTTTTCCACCTCAATTTTATGCCATCAGCTCCACAGCTCTCCAAATCATTCTAAATTATCCTTCTGTTTCCCTGGGCTTAGCAATTCAAAATTCTTTCTCCAAATTATATAATAAGCTCTTCTTTTTGAGCTGATTTTTCTAGCTGCTTAATCACTTCTGTTGACCTCTGATTTTCCTATAGCACTGGCCAAACCTTTCTGATACAGCAGCATCCAAAACAATCTCAATTAGCCTTTTGAGAACCTAAAAATGAGGGCTGATTGAAGTCCGGCCTGATTTCTGCCTCCCCAGCACTTAGCCAGCATGTTGGTTACTGCATGCTAATCTCTGCACTTCCCCCTTGCCTTGCATCATGGCAGGTGTTCCCTCCACATTTCACAGTAGACTTTTTTTTTCTCTTTCTTGCAACAAGAGAGAAACTAAGCGATTACTTATAAAGCTGCTATTTGTTGGTGACATTACATTTTGAGAGCATGAGTGTCTACAGGTCTTTATTCCTTCCTGCCTTCCCGGAAGCTTTATTAGTGCTCACTACGTGCCACAGTGGCTGGGTCAGACAGCTTTGGCAAAGACAAGATGATACCTTAGGAGATGTGCAATTCTTTTGTCTACAGATTGCTTTGAAAGTGTGTTTAAGGACTGGAGACATAGCAAAGTAGTTATGCAAGAAGATTTCCATGCCTGACGCAGCAAAGGTCCCAAGTTCATCTCCAGCACCACTATAAGCCAGAGCTGAGCAGTGCTTTAGCAGAAAAAGACTTTTATGTCAGTTATATACTAGTCCTATTTATTATGTTCATCTCTCTATCTGCTAAACTTAAATTTGCAGATTTAGTCACCCTTTGTAAAATAACAAATAAATGTAGGACTACAGATGAAAAAAAAGTAAATGAATGTGGAAACATTATTTTTTCCCATAGCTCTTGGTAGACAAGGCTATGATTCAATTAATTTATGACATGGCTTTTATAGATAACCTTTTTCTTCTTTATTTGGACTACTTAAAAAACTTTTATTAAACCTTAGAATAGTTTGCACCCAATCAAAATATAACCCCCAAAAGGTCACATCAATATATCCTTTTAATGAAACACTAATATTTAGTACTTTACTGCCTCTAGGTAATTATCTAGTCAAAAAGAAAAAAAAAATAGAGCTTCTGTCATACAGCTTTGAGAGTAGAAACTCTGCTTGGGATGGGGTGTGTCTGATCTAAAAAGGTTCCTCTAATAATCATCCCGGCTGACCCAACTGTTTTGCTCTGCCTTTTATTAATCACTCTCTCATTTCAAGGTTGGATGTCAGTCTTTCTAGATATTCCCAGTGCATTCTAGGCATTTTCCTAAAAGTAGTCTCTGTTACTGGCCGGGTTCTCTAAGTAATGTCTGTTCTTTACTATTTACAATGCTTTTCACTTCATTACACCACCCTTTCTAAAATTCTCATTTCCTAGATGCAGACTCTTTATTTCACTGAGTTCACAAAGCAGAGCTTTTCCACTAGGGTGTGTGTGTGTGTGTGTGTGTGTGTGTGTGTGTGTTAAAGCTAATCCGTCCCATTAAGAATTTACTATGGGGGGGAGGGGAGCTAGGTGGTAGCACAGCAGGTTAAGCGCATATGGCACAAAGTGCACCGACCCAGTGTAAGGATCCTGGTTTGAGCCCCTGGCTCCCCACACCTGCAGGGGGGTCACTTTACAAGCAGTGAAGCAGGCCTGCAGGTGTCTATCTCTCTCCCCGTTTGTCTTCCCCTCCTCTCTCTATTTCTCGCCTTCCTATCTAACAACAACGACAGCAATAACAACAATGATAAACAACAAGGGCAACAAAAGGGAAACAATAGCCTCCAGGAGCAGTGGATTTGTAGTGCAGGCACTGAGTCCCAGAGATAACCCTGGAGGCAAAAAAAAAAAAAAATTGCTATGGAGTCCCACATCTTTCCTTTGCTGTGGAATTGTCTGTTTTTAAGTATTCATCTATGAAATGTGGTTTGGTTCCTTTTTCACATCCTCATATCCTTGAGGTTGGCTTGTTGACCTTGGCCTTCAGTACTTACTACCCTGGGGGAGGACAACAGTCAGGTTCCTGAATGAGTCTCACTAATCCCTTCAGGGTTTACCATCGGCTAGGGCCCTGGGGATTCAATAAGCAGGAATCCACCACACATCTTCATGAAACTTACTGAGGGGGGGACCAAAAATTATGCAGATGGAGAAAGAGGAGGGGAAGAAACGCTGGTGGCAGGTGCAAAGCTTTAAAGGGCACAGACCACAAGCCAGAACCTGGTGGCAGGCAGGAGTTTTTTTGTCTCCACCCTCCCTACCATCCCTCAAGAGAAGAGGAGAGCAGAGCCAGCAAATGGGGGCAGAGGCTGGAGAAGGGAGGGGGGGAGTACTTAAGCACAGGATGGGCTGGGGGCCACTAAGAAAGGGGCAGCTCTCAATCTGCTTCCAACTACAGGGGAGACGGGGAGGGAAAAAAAACATAACAGTTAAATATCTGGTATTCACTGTGGTTCCTTCTGGGGATTTGTTTCCTTTCCAGACAATTTCATGGGCATTTTAAAGAATATAAGAAGGACATTGTGCAGAGCACTTCCACTCATTTTGCTGTATTCTTAGAAGTCAGAGGTCTAGTCGCAAATGAAACCACTTGCGATATTATGTTCAGTTACGCGGTCGAAACAGTGAGTGCTTTTTGGACGAAGATTTCCTGGCCTACCTAACGAAACAAAGTGCCCACCTCCCTCTTGTACAACCACACACACATTTTTTCCTTCCAAAACCCTATAGACATATCTATGGTGTGTCCCATAGGACTCATTTAATTTTAAATTAAATTAAGGGCTCAAAAGGTAAGGACACTGCTCAGGTTTTTCCAACTAATGTCCTAAACTTACAATTTCAATGATTCCCATTCAACTGATGGCTCTTATTGTAATAAAGGATTCATGAACCATGGAGCCAAGCGGCCAAAAAAATAAATAAATCTCTCTCACAGCTTAGAATGAAGAAAATGCATTCACACAGTCCATTTCCTAACTCATCAAGGGGAATGATAGGGGAAACCCTTTATCTGCAATTTTTTTTCTCCTTTTCTTTTGACTTTAATTAGTGAGGATTCTTTTTAAAAAATATTTATTTATTTGTTTCATTTTTGTTGCCCTTTTTTCCATTGTTGTTGTAGTTATTATTGTTGTTGATGTCATTGTTGTTGAATAGGACAGAGAGAAATGGAGAGAGGAGGGGAAGACAGAGAGGGGGAGAGAAAGATAGACATCTGCAGACCTGCTTCATCGCCTGTGAAGCTATTCCCCTACAGGTGGGGAGCTGGGGGCTCGAACCGGGATCCTTACGCCACTGGACCTTGTGCTTTGCGCCACCCACGTGTGCTTAACCTGCTATGCTACCGCCCAAATCCTTATCCATAATTTTTTTAAAAGTCAAGTCTACACCTGTAAGAAAAGAATGTAGTAGACTAATTCTTTAGCGAAAACATCCAAAGTTAAGAAGATCCTAGATTTCAAAGCAACTAGTTGAGATACACACCCATCTTCATGAAGTTGATTAAATAAAACACCGATCTATGTTTTTGTTTATTTTTCAGTTCCTCTGTGTGTGTGTGTGGGGGGGGGTTATTTGATACATTTCTTTATTAAACACACATTGATCAGATTGCCCCAGTTTCTGTGAGGTTTCCCAGTAAGGTTGGGGAGGGGGGGGGGGAGGAAGCACATGATAAAGAGCCAGGGCTGAGAAGTAGCACAGAACAAGGCGTGAGAAAACTTATAGGGCAAGCGGAGTCGTTACAGAGCCAGAGGATGGTTTCTGGACTGGGCACAAGGGCAGGATGTTGGACAGAAGTAGCCCGTGTCCCCACTGGCCCTCACTGGAAGACAAAGACAGAAGGAGGGACAGGCCTAAGGAGGGGAAGAAACAGTAGGTTCGGGAGCGAGGGGGTTGGGAACAGCAGATGTGAACTAGAAGGCTCTTTCACAGAGGAGACTAATAGAGTTTGAAATGCTGCAAGTGAAGCAGCTCTATTAGGTGTGGCATGTGTGTGCACAGTGGAAGTGGAGTGAAGACTAAGGTCACGTTAGTTATGGGAGGTGGACTAGGAGATGTAGGTAATGGAAAAGTCATCAACGGGATTCTGCACGGACCAGAGAATCGGGCTACTTCAGAGCTACGGTAGCTTCAGAACTACTGGCAGAGAGGTAGGAGGGGGAGGGAGAAGCTACATCAAGTCACACGCTGGTGTGGCATTTATAAGTGCTCGATAGTGTGTCAATGTCCATAACTAAGACCAGGGAGTGCTCTAGAGATTGCAACGGAATAATGCCCTCCACCTCTCCTGGGCTTGCCTCCCCCATTGGCTGAAAGGCAGAGTACAGTGGTATCTGATTTATGGACCTTTCATCAATTTAAGGTCATCGAGAAATAATAATGCAGCTGTTGGGGAGCCAAAATCTGTCACCACCAGAATAGACCTTTGGCAAAAGGTTAATTTCATAGGAGGGGTCCTGAAGGCGGCATGGGGATGACCTCTGGAAGGAGAGGGCAGTGCTTCTGAGGGCCATCTCACCAATGGAGGAACGAAAGCTTAGAGTCCACAAGTCACCATGCTACTTAGCGTGCTCTGGGCAGCCTTCCTGATGTCCTCCCCTTTCTTCTGCCCAAAGTCTTCTGTGTTATCTCTTTAAAAGATGTTATCTGCAATTTGGACTAGAGTTGGTGTATTGCACCAAAGTAAAAGACTCTGGGGTGGGTGGGTGGGGGAGAGAATACAGGTCCAAAAAGGATGACAGAGGACCTAGTGGGGGTTGTATTGTTACGTGGAAAACTGAGAAATGTTATGCATGTACAAACTATTGTATTCACTGTCAAATGTAAAGCATTAATCCACCAATAAAGAAATTTTTTAAAAAGATGGCATCTGAAGCGGGTTAAGCATACATGGTGTAAAGCACAAGGATCCCGGTTCGAGCTCCCGGCTCCCCACCTGCAGAGGGGGGGGTCACTTCACAGGCAGTGACGCAGGTCTACAGGGGTCTTTTTCTGTCTGTCTGTCTGTCTGTCTGTCTGTCTGTCTATCTCTCTATATCTATATCTTCCCCATCGCTTTCAATTTCTCTGTCCTATCCAACAACAACAACTGCAATGGCAACAATAACATTCACAGTAACAACAAGGGCAACGAAATGGGAAAATGGCCTCCAGGAGCAGTGGATTCGTAGTGTAGGCACCGAGCCCCAGTGATAACCCTGGAGGCAAAGAAAAAAAGATGGTATCTAGGGCCACATGGCAAGTTCTTCTGAATGTCTGAGTTTCTCCCATGTAAACAGGAGGTAAATTAACAGACTCTACTTTTGCTCTTACTGTGTGGTCTAATGCTTGCTTGCTTGTCCATTCTCTGGAGAACTGGAGGGGTCACCTGACCACTTTCCCGCTCCACTGAGACACCATCTACGTATTAATTGGACCAGAGCACTTCCTCTGTTGGAAATCACATTGGTTCTGTGTGCCTGCAGCATGGAACTCAAAACCACCTCAGCTTCCAGCCAAACACCTTTACAAAGAAAGGAGGGAGAGATCCCACCTGTCATGCCTTTCTCAGAACTCAGGGGAGTACTAAGCAAGCATATATGCAGAAACTCGTTTGGCCTGCAGGGTTATGGCTGGGGCTCAGTGCTGGCACTCCTGCACTATGAATCTACTGCTCCTGGCAGCCATCTTTTCCATTTTGGATAGGATAGAGAGAAATCAAGAAGTATGGGGGGAGTTAGAGAGGGAGAAAGAAGGTAGACTCCCACAGACCTGCTTCATGGCTTGTGAAACATCCCCCCCTGCAGGTGGGGGGGTGGGTGGAGCCAGAGGCTTGAACACGGATCCTTGCATGGGTCCTTGCACTTAGTACTGTGTGTGTAACCGGGTGTGCTGCCTCCAGGCCCACAAAAAGAAGCACTTTTTAAAAAGGACTGTATAGTGGGCTTCATTCTTTGTTGGGTTGTAGTCCCTTTGGAGAGTCTGGTGAAAGTTCTGAGCTTTCAAATCAGAATCAACCAACCATGGATGCTCAAACAATCCAAATTAAGAGTTTACTTTGGGGGGGAAAAAAAAGCTTTTCCACTCACTAAGAGTTTACTTTGATATTTGCACCTTGGGCAACAGAATTGGCCTACAGCCTGGTCTTGATGGCACCGATGGTCTCACAGGCAAGCCAGTGGCTCTCCCGTGGGCCGTCTGCTTACTGGAGCAGATGTCTAAAGTGCTCAGTTGGGTCACTGGGCACATCATGAATACAGGCAGAAGGTTAGTACAGTAGTTAAAGACTGTAAAGGGGCTAGGGGTAGATAGCATAATGGTTATGCAAACAGACTCTCAAGCCTGAAGCTCTGTCAAGTTCCAGGTTCAATCCCCTCTGCACCACCATAAGCAAGAGCTGAGCAGTGGTCTGGTAAAAAAAAAAAAAAAAAAAAAGACTATATAGGGCGTACAGTCATTTCATTGGAGTGCTGCTGTCCCTACACACACAAACTATTTGAAAAGAACAGGTTATTTTGGAAAACAAACAGCTAAATTGAGTAAAAAAAAAATAAGAAGAAGAAGGAGGAGGAGGAGGAAGAGGAGGAGGAGAAGGAGAAGGAGGAGAAGGAGGAGAAGGAGAGGGAGAGGGAGAGGAAGAGGGAGAGGAAGAAGGAGAAGGAGAAGAAGAAGAAGAAGAAGAAGAAGAAGAAGAAGAAGAAGAAGAAGAAGAAGAAGAAGAAAGAAAAGAGAAGAAGAAAAAAAAAGCCATTGGGGTGTAGAATAAAAATGAAGCTGAGGTCCTTCCTTTTCACACGGCTCATCGATGCAAAAATCAGAGGCGCTGAAGCTATTCCATAGGATAAACGTTCATTATTCATGAGCCAGGGTCTCGCAGCTGCATCTTTCAGGAGCTGCCTTTGGTTCTGGGTGTCTATACGTCCTGCCCTGAGCATGCGCATGTTGACACTGCACATTTCAGTTGGCAGCAAACTAGAAGACAAGGAACAATGCTTCCTCTGCCCATCTGCCCAGGACGTAGCGGAAAAGTAGTGTCTGGGGGGCGACAAGTTCAAATGCCTCACCGCCGAGGTCTACGGTCTAATCTCAAAGCAATCCCAGGGGAGATGATGTGCTGTCCACCCCCTCCTCCAAAATTAACACGCCCTGCAAACGTCTGCAGAGGTGCTAGGAAATAAGACACATGGGATGCAAAAGCTGAATGTGTTCTGGCCCTAAGTTTGGGTGGAAACCAGAGCTACCCTTTAAAAAATAACCACTCCATTAGCTGTTTTGTTGTTGTTTGTTTGCTTTCTGATAATTTAATATTTAGGCAAACATATCATATTTTGGTCATATGAACAGGCATAGTCCCTGTTAATGTGACCTTACGGCTTCCTTTCCCCTTGGCAGATTTTCCAGGAAACCATCATTCTAAATTATTCTTAGGGTCGTAAAGCTGAGTTCTGGAAAAAAAACAAACAGAAACACACACATATAGCTGAGTTCTGAAACACACACACACACACACACACACACACACACACACACACACACACCAACCCCCCCCCACCCCTTGCATTTCCCTGTTTTGTCACGAGATGGCGATCTCATGCATTGCTAGACCATAAACACTAGAGGTCTGGATCTAGATTTTGTGATGTCAGAACCTTTTCAAGATACTTAAAAGTTATCAAGGCTCCCTAAGGATTTCTGTTTATGTGGGTTATATCTATTTTCAACAGATTAGACGTTAACATTTTAGTGATTTTGAAAGATTTATTAATCAGCTTAAAATGGCATTTTGTTAACAAAAATAACTTGGGGGGGTGAAAACAGCTGCAATTTCTAAAGCATACAGATTCTTGAGAAATTTTGGCAAAGCTCTTTAACATCTATATTATCCAAGGGCAAGTAGAGCCTTTTATATACTTCTTCAATTGCAATGGGTGATGGGGGAGGGGATACACCTTCTTGGGTCAGAGATAGCTCACCAGCTAGGACATTTGTCTGGCGACATATGTGACCCAAGTTCAAATCCAAGTCCTGCAAAGGAGATGCCCAACAAGTGATGACTTCTAATTCTAAAGTTAAAATGCAGAATCTGAAATTACATGGAAAACTTTCACACCCTGCTATAGGAAAATCCAATGGCCTATTCCACTTTAAATGAATCTTTTATCCATTATCTTTTTTTTTTTAATTTTAGAGAAGGAGGGAGAAAGAAAGGAAAGGGGGAGGCATAGATAGATAGACAGACAGATCGCAGTGTGGTAGGGGCCAGGATCAAATGGTAAGAATCCCCCTCTCTGTCTTACCCTCCTCTCTCAATTTCTCTCTGTCCTATCCCAACAACAACAGCAATGACAACAACAACAAAGACAGTAACAATAATGACAACAAAGGCAACAAAAAATGAGGAAAATAGCCTCCAGGAGCAGTGAATTTGTAGTGCAGACACTGAGCCCCAACAATAACCCTGGAGGCGCAAACAAAACAAAACAAAACAAAAACAAAAACAAACAAAGACAGGCTCACTTGGTTTTCCACAAACTGCCTACCTAGTACGCAAATCTGAAGAGTGAGACTTTGGTGAGGAAAAACAGTATTCCTAGAAATGCTCCGCTTGGCCAACCTATCGCTCAGCCTCATTATCTCATCTCCACTGAGATACACAGCACACCTTGCTATGTGACAAGCCACCTTAGAAGACCTCCCTCTGCCACCACAGCCTATGGAAAAGAGGTCCTCACATCCAGGATTCAACAATTAGCCTGAGAGTTGGCTCAGCTGGTAAAGCATGTTTGAGGTCCTGGGTTCAAACCCTGGAACTCTGTTCCCATTAATATGATTTACCAGGAAGTACTTATGTTCTGGAATGGTGCCCTAGTCTCTCCCTCATAGAAATAACTTTTTTTTTTCTTTAATAGAGACAGACAGAATGAAAAAAGCCACTGTGCCAAAGCTTCCTTCAGTAGCGGGAGTCATGTAGAACACGGGTTCCACACATGGCAAAGCAACACACTATTCAAGTGAGTTGTTTTCTTGGCTCTAAATGAATCCCTTTTGCTTGTTCGACTCACGGCTTTGCTCAGTTCTGGCTTATGGTGGTGCAAATGACTGGCCTTGTAGCAAACCATGATGCCACACCCCTTTCTGAAGGGCACTGATTTCTGCAGCACTGGGGCATTTCTACTGTGAGTGTATAGAGGTGAAGAAGGAAATGGCTTCTGGGATAGCTTCATAAACATGAAGCAGGCTAAGGTGCCAGCAATCCTCCCCCCCCCCCCCGCCCCATTCCTTTTGTGCCAGTGGGTGAAAATATCAAAATACCAAAAAAGGAGACTAGGGTGTTTGCAGTTAAGAGGGAAAAAAGCTTTGGTCTCATGGGACCCTCAGGAAGATCTTGGAGGTACCTGCAGACCCCCAGGGATCACACTTTGAGAATCGTAGCACATATTTCATGCAAGATGCTCACACAAGCTATTTAGATCAGTCCTACATCCTTTGTCTTACCTGTACTCTTGGGAGAGACAGTGAGGCTCAGGAGTATTATTTATTCAACATCACACAGGGTAGGTATACAGGTGGGAGATGGCACACCATGCAGGAAACTATAATGGATTGATGTTATCATTCATAGAAAAAAAAAAAAAAAGTAGAGGCTGGGTGGTGGCACACCTGGTGGAACACACAGTTTTACAGTACACAAGGACCTGGGTTTGAGCCTCTGGTCCCCACCTGCAAGGGAAAAGCTTTGCAAATGGCAAAGCAGTGCTGTAGGTGTCTCTCTCCCTCTCTATCAACCCCTTCTCTCTTGATTTCTGGCTGTCTCTATATAATAAAAAAATAAAGATAATGTTTAAAAAAAATTTAAATCTCTACTAAGACATGGTTGAGGGGGAGGCTTTCTGACTTTTCTCATTAATTCTTCAATCACAACCTGTAATTCTGATTTCTACTTTTCTTAAAAAGTAAAAACATATTAATTGGAACTAAGGCAAGAATAGAATCAGGAAACACTACATAGAAGCCCTTTCCTGATGCGTATCATCACAATTCAGCCCCTTTGAAAGGATTACCAGGGGCCAGAGAGTGGCATAGCTGGTTAAGCACACAAATTACAGTGCACAAACATACAGGTTCAAGCCCCTGGTCCCCACCTGCAGGGGGGTAAGCTTCAAGAGTGGTGAAGAAAGGCTGCAGGTGTCTCTCTGTCTCTATCTCCCTCTCTACCTCCCCCTCCCCTCTCAAAATTTCTGGCTGTCTCTATCCAATAAATAGTTAAAAAAAAAAAAAAAAAGATCATCAGAACCTCTATCCTAATCAGAGGCATTATCATCCCATAGTAATAAATTTAAAAATAAGTAAGTGCTTTTCCTAACATTTTTCCCTAGAGAAGTGGACCACCCATAATCATGCTCAATATGGGAAATAAAAGTTACAGTGGTAGAAAGCCTGCCCTGTTCCTACTGATGTAAGTCACTGTTAAGTATGTAGAGAATGAGTTTCCATTTATTAGAGTAGCATCCACCTCATTTGACTTTCACATATCAAAACTTGAGACTCTGAGAATGAACATGGCTATCGATGCAATTAGGAGGTAGCTCAGCTGTGTTTAAAACCTGGCGTGGGAGAGGTGGGTGGTACCGCAGCGGGTTAAGCGAATGTGGCGCTAAGCGCAAGGACCGGCGTAAAGATCCCAGTTCGAGCCCCCGGCTCCCCACCTGCAGGGAAGTTGCTTCACAGGCGGTGAAGCAGGTCTGCAGGTGTCTGTCCTTTGCTTCCCGCTCCCCTCTGTCTTCCCCTCCCCTCCTCTCTCCATTTCTCTCTGTCCTATCCTACAATGACGACATCAATAATAACAACAACAATAAAACAACAAGGGCAACAAAAGGGAATTAATTAATTAATTAAAAATAAAAAAAAAATAAAAAAAATAAAAAACCTGGCCTGGGAGGTAGTGCGATGGAGAAAGAATTGGGTTGTCAAGCATGAAGGTCCCGAATTCGATCCCCAGCACTGCATGTGCCAGAGTGTCGCTTTGGTTCTTTTTCTCTCACACATAAATAAATCTGTAAGCAAGTGAGTACATACGTAAATAAAGACTATCTAAGCATGGTTGGCTCCAAAGATGAAGTCCTTCATCCCTGCTGTGTGGCGTGGTCACAGCATTGTGTATACATGAACTAAGTCCCTGACAGTCTCTAGTGAGTAGGCTTCCTACTGAGACCGAGTTGCTGGAGTGAAAGCCTCCCACACGTGTTAATCTGAGATGCTACAGACAAAGCCTCATCGTTCGCACGGCTTTCCTTCCTTCCGAGTTACTGTGTATCTTCAGTTTGTCAACTTGCTGTTCCATGATTTCTCAACATACAATTACTTTGTCTCTTTGGACAAAAC
Source organism: Erinaceus europaeus (assembly GCF_950295315.1). Taxonomy (NCBI): domain Eukaryota; kingdom Metazoa; phylum Chordata; class Mammalia; order Eulipotyphla; family Erinaceidae; genus Erinaceus; species Erinaceus europaeus. The sequence goes on along the minus strand of NC_080181.1, from coordinate 18,076,394 downwards.
AGAGCATTTTCCTCAACCACCATCTGGCCTGAACCCTCATTTCTTCCTGTTAAGACCCTGCCTTTTATACTTCTGAAATCTTCCCAAGATTGGAGGGATCTCTTCTTACCTTCCTAGGCTGCCCCAGACTTTTACCAATAGAATTACTGCTACCTGATATTCTGTATGTATTTGTATTTGGTCTATCTTCTCAAAGATGTTGCCATTATTTTAGCCACCCCCCACTTTAATTTTTTGCCCAATGACTGTTTATCAAAATTCAAAAACCAGAAAGCCATTAATATCACTAGTGCTCACAGAATGGTGATAATGGGTGTATTTGAGAAGTGACTTCTTAGTTACACTAGGTTTGAAAGCTAAGGAGAGGGTTACGTTGGCACTTCTGGTGCTGACTCACCTCAGGGATAACTGGAGGAAAACAATGGCTGGTGCTGAGTTGGGTGTTGGATTTGCAAGTTCTTGACCTAGAGCCTGGTTGGGAATAGCCTTGCATCAACACAAGGGTAGTGGCATATGGTTCTGCTCAGAGTGGACTGCAACATCTGGGGTTTACAAATCACCAGCCCGGAACACTGACATCTTCTCAACTGTACTGCATGACTGAGCTGGGAGAAAGCTTACACTTGTACCAAAGGAAGGAGGAGGGAGGAGGAAGAGAGTGATATCTTCACAGCTAACCTGTGCGCAGTGTTACCATGAGCTAGACACTAGTCTAAACACTTAGAATGTTCATTTAATAATAGATGGGGGGGGGAGGGGGACAAGAAGAAGAAGGAGAAGGAGGAGGAGAAGGAGAAGAAGAGGAGGAGGAAGAGGGGGACCACCTCTTAGGGAGCAGTAACTTACTGTTAGTTAGATGGAGTGAAAACTAAGCCACAGGGGGAAACAATTTTAAATAACTGCCTAGGATTAAACACAGCTAGTAAGTAGTTGAACAATAAAGCCACTTTAAGCACTTCAATATGTTTCACACACCGAATTACCTAGTGTTTCTATCTCTAGTTCTGGAGGAATTTCCATTTGGAGAAAGACTGAAAGAACTACTAATATCTAGGCCCAAACAAGTCTACTATTGCTATTTAACCTTGAATTTACTGTTTTTTTAAAAGAATCTTACAAATCCTTGAGCCCACCATGCCTTGGAGTATCATAATCACTTAAGCCTCCTCAAGGCTGCCGGTGACCAATGGCAGATTGGCACGTAGGCACCACACTGGGCAGGAATCACATCTCTGCCTGCTGCCATAATTGGTCACAGCATCCCTACTCTGGTCTATGCCACAGCTCAACTCTCCTTAAATACTGGGCAATTATATCTTGCTCTGCTTCCTCTTCCAATACCCAGGTTCCTCAATCATTCCTGGCACAAAACTGATCAACAGGGGGAAGGCGTTTGCAGGAAATAATACTTCCTGAGATTCTGTGTCTTCTGTTTGAAAGAGGTGTGCCTTGTTTTGTTTTAAACATGAAAAGATGTTGGGATCTAAAAAGTTAGCAATTTCATCACAGTTGCTGGGCACTTGGTCTCGCCTGCTTCATAGCTTCCTTTATGCCCTTTCACTGATTACACTTAATCCAGGATTTAATTGTCATGGTAGCATATTTTCCAAATATTCAGCAATAAATTGAGTAATATCAGCTGCCTAACATCAAGAAGATGAAAACTATGAAAGAGGATGTTAGATTCAAAGATAATTACAAGTGGGGCTAGTTTAGTTTTCTTTTTCTATTATTTTGTTTTATTTTATCGAAAGAGTAGATACAGAGACAAAGACACAGAGAGACCACAGCCCTCCTCAGCTCTGGTTTATGGTGGTGCTGGGTATTGAACCTAGGACCTCAGAGCCTCGGGCATGAAAGTCTTTTATAGAACCAATATGCTGTCTCCTCAGGCCTAGTTTGGTTTTCCTAAGTCTCTTCACCATTAGTTAAGATGATGGATTTCCTTTCCACCTGAAACAAAGTTCATTCATGCTTTTATCAGGTATGAACTATTTGCAGTCTGCTACCTCATTTTTTAAAAATCATCTTTATTTATTGGATGGAGGCAGCCAGAAATCAAGAGGGTAACGGGAGATAGAGAGAGAGAGAGAGAAAGAGAGACACCTGCAGCACTGCTTTACCACTTGCAAAGCTTTCCCCTTGCGGGTGGGGGGCTGGGGGATCGATCCCAGGTCCTTGAGCACTGTAGCATGTGCATTCAACCAGGTGCGCCACTACCTGGCTCCACAGCCTGCTACCTCTTAAGGTCAAGTGAAATTCACAGTACTTTAGCTGATGCATTGGATCGACCTTCTCGTGGTGCATCCCGTGAGTACCCATTCATTGGGGAAACTGACGATCCTTCCTAGCCGACTGAATCCACATGGATCCCAGTCACTTTCAAAGCCAGCAACAAGCAGCTCCTGACAGCTTTCAACCTGACCGGTTGACTGGCTACGGAAGAAGGGCAAACGCTAGAAGAAGAAGCTGAAAAGAGGCAGGGGAAAAAATATACTGATTCCTCTAGGTATTCTGCATTCTATTTCTATTTCAAATTAAGTTCAAACTACCATGTAGGATCAAATTTCCTATCAGTCTTTGTGTCAGAGCTCCTTTGTCTGCTCACACCAGGGCACTGTAGTGATCAGGATGGGTTTCTACACGATGCCTCCAGCTAGGGCTCTAACATACACCCTGCCCCCCGCCTCCCCCCGCCCCCAGTTAACTTTATAGTTGGTTTTGGCTGGGTTCACTCTGACCATGTGTTTCTCCTTCAGTGACTGAGACATTCTCTTGGGCATTGTGACTACTTAAGATTCACTATCAGGGCCCACCTAAAATGTTTAGTAAATTAAGAGAGAGGAAATGGCACTTGGGCTTATGGCTGTGTATTTTTTGCTTTTAAGGCACTTGGGACACCTTGCCAGTCCTCAGCAGCATCTTTGGTGAGTAAGGCAGGCTCCAGGTTCTTGTGAGGAGACACAAAACCCTTGCGGCAATCTCTCTGACTCTGCCTCTTTCTAGGAACATGCTGAAAATTGCTAGAATCAGCCATACCAAGAAAGGATTTTAATGACGTGGAGTATATAGTTGTTGAAATGGAGTTTTAGGGTGAGGTTGTGTAAATAACAGAAAAAAAAAATATATATATCATAATGCATGCAGTATAATGGGGTCTATTTGAAATCAAATTTCCCACAGTCTGAGAGTCCCGAAACACAATAAATTTTCAACCCATGCAAATGGAAGAAAATATTAGTATAAAGCCTCTAAAATGTAATGTGCTTCAAAAATAACATTAATGTGTATTTCCATGCCTACTTAAGAACTGGTGACATATTACAGTTTAAAAACATTAAATTCATATTAGCTCAAACAGAAGAAAAAAAAAAAAAAGTCCAAAGCAGCCAACTCTCAGACTGATGGAGGTCTGCATTTTTGTAAAGACAGAGACAGAGAAGGTGGGGGGGGGGAGAGAGAGGGGGGGAGAGAGAGAGAAAGAGAGAGAGAGAGAGAGACTGAGACCACAGAACCAGAACTCAAGCTTCTTTCAATGTGATGAGGGCCAGGCTGCAACCTAGGTTGACAGCACATTATCCAAGTAAGTTATTTTGCCATCCACTGCATATTCTAAACTGCATCTTTATGATTTAAATACTCTGTGGTAAGGGGTATAATCAGTTAATTTTTTTTTCCTTCCAGGATTATCGCTGGATCTCAATGCTGGCACTACAAATCCACTGCTGCAGCCATTTTCTCAGTTTTACTGGACAGGACAAAGAGAGGAGGGAGAGAGAAAGAGAGACACCTGCAGACCTGCTTCACCACTTGTGAAGCGTTCCTCCTGCAGGTGGGGAGCAGGGGATCTTGAACCTGGACTATGTGCACTTAACTGTGCCACCGCCCGGCCCCATCTGTTAACTCTTTCAACAAGCATTTCTTACATATTTGTCTGTGGCCTGGTATTAGACATTTTTAGTGATTATATTCAAATCAGTCTGTGGTCTCATGCTGAGCTCCAAGAAAGCAAAAATAAATAAAACTTAGTCAATGATCAGTAATGACAGCCAACTAGCTTTAATTAACAAGATTTGGAAGCTTTAAGGAGGATATTTATTCCACCTGCAAAAAGATCTGGAGTGAAGCAGGAAGTCAAGTCAACTGCAAGATGACCTCTATAGAAACAGAACTATCTACCCAGGAGTGTAAGAACTGAGAAATCCTTTGTCTTGCAATTTTCTGTTTGTGGAGACACAGTGTGCTTTGCTCAGGAGATTAAAAAAAAAAAAGTACATTAATCTAACTGTTGACCTAGAAACAACATATAAAATTATAAATTTGTCACAAGAAAGCTTTAAGGAAACAAGCCAGCTAAGGAGTTCACAGCACCGGCTAATGATGAATTCTGCTAGGCTGTGTGTACTCACCAACGTGAGGCAGAAAAATTACCCAAAGAGCCCACTTTCACTGTTTTTGATCAGAAATTAAGAAGCAGAACTCCTTTACCTTCTGGAGTTTAAGTCTAACGCAGACTGGAATGACTGTCAGCTCTCATGTATGTAACTTAAGTCTCACGGCAACGTAAAATTACCAGTACAAACTTAGTGAATTGGGTTGCACATTATTATACAAACAGGATCAGAATACAATTTACTTCTTGCTTGTCAACATAAATGCTTTAACATCTAATCCAATGTTCTTGGCTGAAATTTTTTATGAATTCATAAAAAAAAGGGAAGAAAGCACAGCCAATATATAAGATCTCCAGTTATACCCATCTGCAGAGCAAAGATAAATTATGCCAACCATTTGTCATAACTGTCACTGGAAAAGTAAGTAACAACTGAAAAGACTAACTTACCTTAAGAATAGTGACTACATCCAGATACCTATCATTACAAAGCCAGACCATCACACCACCACAAGAGATTAACTTTTGCTTTAGAGGAATTAGATGAATGTAATCACAGAGAAGCCAGAAGCTGGATTTCAATTTGATGAACTGAAGAGTGCATGTGTACTGTGCCCTAAACCAGTCTTAAGTAACACATGATGCTGGATCACATTTCTAAGGGAAGCTAGAAAAATCAAAAAAATTGCTCATGTGAAAGAGAATCTAGGTGGAGGAACAGTGATGGTGATTGGAGAAGAGATGGTAAAACCATTACCAGCCTCCATTCTCCAAAGCCAAAAGCTACTGATGTATTTAATTAAGCCTCGAGTACCCAGGGATAGAAATGGCCACACATGAAGCTTTCTTATGCCAGGACTCACCGTTCCGATCTCCATCTATCCAGATGCCATCCATCGCCAATACCCAATTTTATCGTCTTTTTCATGAAACCTTTTCTGATTTCCCTTGGCCAAAATTAATCTTACCAACTGATATGTTCCCTGAGTACCTTGTCCTTTTGCAAAGACGTGTGTCACACTGCACTCTTCATCACAGCTATCTAGTTTCATTTCAATTCTCACACTAGATTACAAAGCTATCCCAACTAAGAAAATGTTGATCCCTGTACAGCCAGGCTCTTGTGGCCGAGAGAGTAATTTGTCCCTAACTACGTGTTTACTAAGTTTGTCGCTAGGAAAAAAACGAAACGAACAAAAAACACCAAGTTTTATTGAAGACTTATTTTTTGTTATTATTATTTTTTTAAATTTTTTTACACCAGGGCTTAGCGTGGCCTTTATGTCTACATAACTATAGAACTCCCAAATGACTTTTTCCTGTCTGTTTAAGAGGTAGAGGGTAAGAGACAGAGAGGGGTGAAAAGATAAACACAGCACTGACTTCCCCATCTGTGAAGTTTATCCTTTGGAAGCTGCTCTCATAGGGTGACTGGGGGTTCAAAGCTGGGTATAAAACTTTGGTATAAAGTGTACACTCTACCAGATGTGCTGCCTCCTGATCTCAAAGACTTAAAATATAGTTGAGTGCACACTTTACAGTGCACAACCTGGGTTCAAGACCCCACTCCCTATCTGTGTGTGTGTGTGTGGGGGGGGTTCCAAGGGTGAAGCAGGGCTGCAGGGCTGTCTGTTTCTCTCATACTCTATCTTCCCCATCACTTTCAATTTCTCTCTGTCTCTATCCTAAATTAAAAAACAAATAAGCACACAGAAATTACTTATTAGCAAACACTTATTTGAGAGGTAGAGGAGGGAAGAGGGAGAGAGAGAATCAGATCATCACTCTGGCACACAGGATGCCAGGGACTGAATTTGAGAACTCATGCAGGGGAGTCTAACACTTGATCCACTACACCACCTCCCAAGGCTGCAAGACTTTGTTTTTAGTTGAAGACATATTAGAAAGTCAAGAGGAGCACAATGCTTCCACTTTGAAGAGTTTACCCTAAGGAAACATCCACAAAGACATACAAAGGCTTATGTGTGTAGACGTACATTACGGCGCTATTCATAATTATAACGATGATGGTGGTAATAATAAGAACAATTAGCTAGTATTGTGTCCTCATTTTAAATCAAGCACCGTGAAAGTACCCCGTCTGTATCGCCTCACTTAATTCTCATAGCTTCCTCTAAGGCGTGGATTCTCAAAGTTCAGAGAAGTTAAGGTCAAACAACTAGAAAAAGAGCTAGAATTTCACCTCGAAAGGCCTGACTCCAGTCTAAGCTCTTGCCAGAGAGAGCCCGTCATATAGCAAGGCCGTGCTAAGCTGGACATAGCTACATCCTCATCTAACCCTCACTGCAACCTGGGAAGTAAGGACCATTATCACCCCACTAAACAGACAAGGGAATTGGGGTTCAAAGCTTTACAAACTGATCTAAGATTTCATAGGTTAAAAAAAAAAGGGAGTCAGGCAGTAGCGCAGCAGGTTAAGCACACGGGGCGCAAAGTGCAAGGACTGGCAGAAGGATCCCGGTTCGAGCCCCCGACTCCCCACCTGCAGGGGAGTCACTTCATAGGCGGTGAAGCAGGTCTGCAGGTGTCTATCTTTCTCTCCTCCTCTCTGTCTTCCCCTCCTCTCTCCATTTCTCTCTGTCCTATCCAGCAATGATGACATCAACAACAATAGCTACAACAATAAAAATAACAAAGGCAATAAAAAATAAATATTTTTTAAAAAATAGCAGACCTTGGACTTACACCTCAACAGTATGGCTAATGTCCACTTTCTTTTCTATTTGTAAGAGCAAAAGAAGTGACTGAAATATTCAAAGACAGGCTTAAATCTAGTTATGGAAACATGAACCGAATCGAAAAAGTATGGGGGGGGGGGGGGACTGGGGGCTGGTAGTGGCTCCGTTTCATCAAATTATCCCATCTGGCTATGCACAGCAGCTCTCTTTTCCTTTTTAGATGTAAAGGTCAACTCTGCACTATGTATGTTCTAGAAGAGATGACATAGAAATAATAGAAGACATTAAAAGGAAAAAAGAAATCAGAGGACCTGAGCCTCCAACCCCAGCTATGCACAGCTAATGTCTCTGGGGTCCTGAGCAGACCCGCAAACTGAGCCCTGCCTTCTCTCTTCAGTGAGTGTTCACACTGAGTCTCTTCTCAGCTTCAACCATCTCTACACTCTCAAGACACCAAAGGGACTGGTTGTTCCTGTCAATGCGCCAATCGGCTGATTCATAAACAGGGCAGAATTAGGCTAAGAGTTTAAAATAAACAAAAAGTGGTGATGGTTTTTTATTTTTTACAAAACTAGAAAGCTGCCCACATACAGCTTCTCGACAAGTAATTCTAAATGCCTAGGTCTCCTCCTTGCAATGTGTCTCAAATAGATAAAATGATCTCATTCAGAGTTCAGCACCAACATGGAGAGACTCATTCCAGCTGAGCTCCACTAACTCATGCAAGGTATTTCCCCACCCGCCGCCCTGGTAAAATGTGTGAGCAAACTCAATGACAACTTCTGTGCAATTCTCGTCCAGCCAGGTCCCTGGTTTCATCTCAGTCCTCAACTCCAACCTCAACTGTTTTTTTCTGAAAACGTCTCCTTTCTTCTCTCTCTCTTTCTCTCTCTCTCCCTCTCTCTGCCTTCAGGGTTATCACTGGGGCTCAGTGCGGCCACTAGGAATCCACTACTCCTGGTGGTCATTTTTTCCATTATATTGGATAGGACAGAGAGAAATTGAGAGAGGAGGAGGAGACAGGGAGAGAGAAAGACAGACACCTGCAGACCTGCTTCAGGGCTTATTAAGTGTTGCCCCTGCAGGTGGGGAGCCAGGGGCTTAAACCCTGATCCTCATGCCAGTCCTTGCGCTTAGTACTATGTGCACTTAACCAGTGAGCCACCACCTGCCCCCTAATTTGCATTTCTCCAGGTCAAGTTAGTCAAACCTCAATAGCAGTCAGCATCCTGATACTTTGCTTCCACTGTGTCACTAAGTCCTGACCTTTCTTCCACTGTAGTGTGGACAGAGAGCTGCCACAGTCTGCTTGCTATTCCTTCACCTGTGGCAGACATCAGTAGCTGATCCTAGAACTCCCCACACTGATCCCAGGCATGGCTGTACCTTGTCCTCGTCATGGCACTCCAAGGAGCCCACGCCATCTGCTGGAGTTGAGATGAGAAATGGAGTTCATCTCTCTCTCCTGGTTCTACATGTTGCGTAGCAGTTCCTGTCTCACTCATATGAACCCCTAGGATGGGCCCACAGCAACAGACCTCTAGCCAGACTGGGAAAAGTCCCTCTCCAGCTCAGTCACCCTGAGTGGCTCCCCTTTATCTGTCACGAACACATCCCTTTATCAGGGGTTCAAAATACACTCTAAAATCTACTATAGCTCTTTCTTGCCAGTCCTCTTACTCAGCCTGCCAACACTGAAACTCTTCAATCATTCCTCAGTTTCAAAGCTCTTTCATCAGACAAAATCTCAGGCAAATGCCCAATAAATTAAACTGACAAAGAACAGGACAGTCTGCCTGGAAACAGGTCTAGGCAACCCAGGAGCAGGAAATGGGGGGGGGGGGTGCAGGGGGAAGAGGAGTTTCCATCTCCCTCAGCAGGGCTTGCAGAGCCCCCAGAGAGGCCTGTGCACCCTCCACCCCCACCAAGTTAAGCAGAATAAGACAAGGAATCTAAATGGAAGATTCCCTAACCTGGTCTATAAGCTCTTTGGAGACAACAAAACAAACCAAAGAGAGACCTAATCAAGAGCCCAAACACTTAAACCTGGAGTTCAGCAACACACATAGGCATCCCCCCACCACCTCCTCATACATAAATTTAACATGATTTTTCTCCTGCTCTGAAAATGTCAGTGCTCAGCAAGGGACAGGACAAGGTTAAGAGAATCTGACAGAAAGGATTGGATGGAGTTGAAAGCTGAAGTCCTGCAAGTTTATCTACACAAGCAGCACAAGTTCTCCTGGCATATTCCCAACTCAGCCTAGTGCCCTCCAGCCGCATAATAGCAATAATTTTTTCTTAAACACCCTCATTCTGTCCTACCACATCGCATAATGTGTAAAGCCCAGCTGGATGGTGTGTAGGATTTTGTCAAGCTGTCTTTAATCTTCAGCTTTACCTCCATTCCTTACAACCAACCGAGCTGGCAAGTACTTAAGTTGCTGGTGTTTACATCCTGCTTGTTTATTATTCCTTTCCAAGTAGTACTGTTGGGTTGACAGAGGCCAGTGGCAGGGGTGCTATTTGTCAGAGCTTAACCATGACTCTCCTTCCCTTGCTCCACCAGGAACCAGGAAGCCTCTCGCTTCACACCTCCCAGAGGTTGAAGCATTTCTTTTCTTAGATTGTTTCTGTTTACATTCCAATTTTTTTTAAATTCTAAATTAAAAAGGAAAATGTACGTGCATCTGTTTCTCTGCAAACATAATAAACTGAAATCGTCTTCTTGGGCTTTCCAGATGTTTTCTGTTTTAGTCTCACCTTTCGGCCTCTGTCACTCAGCACCACTGGCAACAGCCTGTCTCGGAGGGGGTCCCCTCTGCTCCTGTGAATCCTACTGTCTCTTGTCTCTTCCCAGAGATGTTCAGCTTGCAGACCAGACAGATGCACAGTGGCTATGGGCCCCACCTCTTCAAATCGCCCCTGTGATGGAGTAGTATCCCTCACAGCCTTTTAACCCCACCTGCCTGCCCTCACCACGCGCTACAAGGCTGGACGGCATGCGGAAGCTGTGAGCTATGGCACTGTAAGTCAACAAGCAAAGGCAAACTGGCCTTCGACATGAGAATGCAAAAGGCATTTAGACTGTTGGGCAAACCTCCTGGCAGTCGTAGCCAGAAGTTGCTTGAGAACCAGGATGCATTCTAGGAAAAGTGACAGGCCGCTGTCACTGTGTGAACACCAGAGTGTGATAACACAAACCCAGGTGAGCACATTAGCAGCACGTGACAAAAATCAACTCCAAATAATCTGGGGGGGGGGGGCACAGGTTATTTTGTGACACTCGTTTTCTCCTGGGGGTAACAGAGAGTTGCACGGAACTTTCTGGTACTCCATCTGTTTTCTGACTTCTTTGGGGATGAACAGAAGTTGTCGGGGAGAGACCAAGACTGGGTGGAAGGGAGACAGGCCACAGTCAGGAGTACCTGAGAAGCCATCCGGCATTATGGGGGCCGTGGCCCACAACTCACTGCCCAGTTTCTAGCTTTCTTTATTGTCACACTGTTCCAGTCTGGGTGAAGTGACCCTTATTAGCAAGAATTGCTAGCAAACTCTCTGAAATAATTCCTTCTATCTTCTGAGATTATGTAAGTATAATGCAACTTCAAGTGTCATTACTTGAAGTAGCATTATACCACATGCTGCAGGGTCAAAATGTCTACCAATTCCTTAAAAGTCAAAGAAACAAAAAGCAAGCCCAGAGTACCCTGAGAGAAAAACTATATACCATCCGGGCTTGTGGAATCATACCTCCTCGGTGTTCTCACTGTGACAATCGCCCGTCACTTTTCCTAGGATGTATCCTGGCTATTAATCAACTTTGGGCTACAGGGGCCTAACAGAGTACCATATTAATGCTCTAGACATCTCTTCTGTATTTGCTAGTCAAAGGTCAAGGATTAAGCGGAAGGAGAGATAAAAATCCACTAAGCAAAGGACACTGGGCTTACTCAATGCTGCCAGGCTCTCGCCCCACAGGTAGATAGCGCCTTTCCAGCATATGTCTCTCTCCTCCCTCCCTATCAGCCTCAGCCATTCTATAACTTAATGAGACTGACAGGACGCTGAGAGCAGGTGTGTGCAATATGTTGTTTCCATCTCCCCACTTGGAGTTATTAGCACCTCCCATCACTCACTTTGGCAGGTCCGTTTTAATACTAGCATCACCCACAGGCTGCATCCTCCAGAAATGAGGCCATTTCTGACTTTTTCTGGGGAACTGTTACTTAGATCACAGCACATTTATTTCAAATCATTATGGAATTAAACTTTACCTCTGGGTCTTTCAAGAGGCTCACAATTTAATGTCCCTTTCTGACATGCAAGAAGCTTAAGATCCTCCTGACGGAAAAATAGGAAAGGGCATTTTCACCTACTTTGACAATTCCACTAGGCTGCTTAGTACAACAACATAATTTTCTGGCCGTATAAAATGCTTGTACTAATCACAGACTGTGGAGAAACACAAACACACACACACACACACACACACACACACACACACACACCACCGTGCTGTGGAGAAACACACACACACACACACACACCACCGTGCTGCCCATGTAAAGAAAGTACTTTACTTCCGGGGCCGGGGGTGGCACACCTGGTTGAGCGCACATGCTACAGTGTACAAGGACCCAGGTTCAAATCCCAGGTCCCTACCCGCAGGGGGAAAGCTTCACAAGCAGGGCTGCAGGTCTCTCTATTTCTCTCTCCTTCTGTATCACCCCTTCACTCTCAGTCTCTGGCTGTCTCTATCCAATCAATAAATAAAGGTAATAAAAAATTTTTTTTTAAAAAAGGAAGTTTACCTCCCTCTTTTTACTGCCATATAACAGTGGTTGTACATCCCAGTTATGTATGTCCAAAGGAGGGTTCAGAATCATTCACCGTGTCAATCATATATTCTGGCGCAGTTTAAACCAATAGGGCTGCCCATTACACACAACGACAACCTGCTTAGAGAGAAGGGAAAAACCTCTAACAAAGTGGGTGCGTGAAAAAGAAGGTTAGCAATAATGTTCCGCTTCCCTCTATATAGTTTTAAGTGTTTTTGAGGGAGTTTCTCAGGAATGTGTGTGGGAGCATGGAGTATTCGGTTTGGGAAGTTAATTACTTATTATTAAGTTCCAAGTATCATGGGAAATCACTTGGAGCACAGAGGTTGTGCTTGAGGACTGGAAAGACAAACCACACCAAGATTTATTTGTGTCAGACCAGAGAGGAATGTACACAATCCATACACAGCTGTGCTATTTCTAGACAGAACTTCAACTACCGGAGAGAGTTGACGTGAGTGAGAAGATGACTATTAGAAGTTTTCTAAGTTTGCTAATAAAGATGGCAAATTACTGGGCTGAGATCTGTCATTTGTTAATCAAATTTAATAGTAATTTCTTCCTGCAGACACAGGCAGAAGACAAATTATCAATTTCTGTAAATCATAATTAGTTCAGAGGCAGACTCCAATTCTCCTAAAGATTAGCTCAGTGTAGTTTAAATTAAAGGCACTCAGTTACCATAGGAATCACAGAGAAAAGCCTCAGCCTTCACTGAGGTGCTTGAAATCTTGGGTGATGACCACTTGAAGAGCTGCAGTCATGACTCAAAACGCTTTCACTCTGCTATATTCACCGATGCCAATTTTCACTAAGTGTGCAGGCAAGAGACGGTGTGTGGCAGCATTAAGCGCCGTCCTCGTCTGCACTGTTGTTCCCCCTCTGTCGATGGCTTTGCTGCCTCTGAGCCTCCAGGTCCTTTCCCATCTTTAATTTTCATTAAGAGTGGATAAGTGCCGTGAGCAAAACTGCTCACCACTGTTCTTGAGGTGCTTATTTAAAAAAAAAAAAAAAAAAGAAAGAAAACATGATTAATTTCAAGTGCTCGACAATTAAAAATATATGACAGGCGGGTCATCCGGTCAATTTCACTACATCAGGAAGGGTCACAGGCCTGTGAAGTTTGAGAAACCCCGAGCGAGCGAGACTCGGCGCGTGTATTTATTGTCACTGGGAGCATATTAGATTATTAAAAGGGACATGCTAATGTGACATTTTACTATTACAAAGGAAACTCAGTACTAAAATTAGAGCATAAATCAGGCAGATATGCTTCCAGACATGCAATCAACTCTGTCTTCCACTCGTCTTCCTTTCCGCATCAAGGGTTGTATTAAATTTCATTTTCTATTTATTTGTTAACTGTGTGTGTCGCTTCTTCCTTTCCAAGTTCAGTATAAGCAGCAGCAATTTTGCAGCATTGGAGACAAACGGGTTCAGGTTGAAACAGACTAAGCAAGGTGAAAAAAATACTTTTAAAACTCAAGATAAAATATAAAGCCATGGGGCTGGGTGGTAGCACAGTGGGTTAAGCACAGGTGGCGCAAAGCTCAAAGACCGGCGTAGGAATCCCGCTTCGAACCCCCAGCTCCCCACCTGCAGGGGAGTCGCTTCACAGGCGGTGAAGCAGGTCTGCAGGAGTCTATCTTTCTCTCCCCTCTTGTCTCCATTTCTCTCTGTCCTATCCAACAACAACAACATCAATAATAACTACAACAACAAAAAACAGTAAGGGCAACAAAAGGGAATAAATAATAAATAAATATATTTAAATATATATATATATACATATATATATATATATATATATATATATATATATATAGCCATTAGCTTAGAGTATTCACTCAGATTGTACTTCACAGGCAAGACTCTCTTTGATAAGGCTAGGGTAGGGAAGTATCCACACTCGTAACATAGCCAGATTTGTCTTACAACCCAACCAATCCTTGTCTCCAAACAATGGCTAGTTGGGGGTGTGAACAGGAGACCAAGTAAAGTGAATCACTGTCATGAAATAATAATTAGCACTGCAAAAATAACCTCCACCGCCTCAGCTGACTAATGCACAATTCCTGTTCAAGCCCATATTTCAAGTCTGAAAGTCACCAAATGGAATTAGCACTTTCATTCCAAAGGCACATTCTTGTTGGTATTTTTGCCTGGAAGGAAAGGGAAACCATTTTATATACTGTGTTACTAATCCAAAATAGCAAAAGCTTGTCATTCTCTCCCCCCCAAAGCTGTGTTCAAGGGCTTGGCATAGAAGAGCACAGTTCAATCTGACAGCACCCCTACCCCCACCCTTCTCCCTGTACCCCGTCAGCAAGGGATTAATGATGCCTGCTTCGCTCTGAATGTACTTGTCCACAGAACTGTGCAGCCGGGCAGCTCAGTAACTGGGAGTCCTTAACAACAAGGCCAAAGGCATGAGATGGACACCCATGTGGACCAATTAGTGTTAATCTAGTTCACTGCCTCATCATGTCTAATCCCAGTCAGCACACTGTAAATGGTTTGCTGGATACTCATCATAAAGAAGACAGAGAAGCAGGGTGTCTACGACTGTGGGTGGGGGGAGTGGGTCACTGGGGTCTCATACTCACAGAGGCCATTTTTCCCATTTTGTTACCCTTGTTGTTGGACAGGATAGGGAGAAATTGAGAGAGGAGGGGAAGACAGAAGGGGGAAAGAATGATAGACACCTGCAGACCTGCTTCACTGCTTGTGAAGTGACTCCCCTGCAGGTGGGGAGCTGGGGGGGTTAAACGGGGATCCTTACACCAGTCTTTGCACTCGGCGCTATGTGCACTTAACCCACCACACTACCGCCCAACCTCCAGTCAATTTTTTTAAGTGGTCAATTTTAAAGTATTTTATTTTATTTTCATGAGAAAGACATAGAGATACCAAAGCACTGCTCAGCTCTGATTTACTCTGGTGCTAGATTGAACCTGGGACTTTAGAGCTTCAGAGCTGACAATCTTTTGCATAACCAGGTCCATTTTTTTCATTCTTTTAATTTCAGATACCTGAAGAGATAGACAGAGCTACCACGACACTGTTCTAGCATCTGTGGGCCTTCTTCCTGACACCTGGGCTGCCCCCATATGGTGCTGAGACTCAGACCCAGTGTCTTGTACGCGGATGGTGTGTGTCCTACTACGTGAGCTATGTCCTGGCCCGCACCAGTGGCCAGTACTTTCCTTTTTGAAATAAAGGACAACATACTCAGGTCATATGTATTTAAACATCAAATAGGAATGCACAGTGATTAAGAAAATAGCTCAGCCTGCTAATTTATTCTGAGTTTGTCCTATACTAACTTTCAAAAAAAAATTAACTAAATCTATATAAAATTAAACATAGCTTATGAATTAAACACTATATTTCATGCCTTAAAAAGAAGTCAGAGCATTAGCAATTAGCATTCTCTTTGTTTTGAATTCATTGAATTTATATCATCCTTCAACACTGTTTAGCCAAAGCAAACAAAAACAAGAAAATCACATTATTCTTTCTCAGCCATATAAAAGTGATCTGGAAAGTCACGTTGAAAATCGCTATCATGGATTAGCTTAAGGCAATTATTTCACTTGCCGCCTTCTTTTACGAGAAGTTAAAAAAAAAAAAAATCAAGCTTCTTGCCTAACAAGAAAAATGAAATCCCATTAGTTGTGTCTCCAGTGTATATTAACATTCCTTTTGTTTAGAAAGGTTAATATCCCCCAAATAAAGGAGCATACAGTGCCTGTTAAAATAATTACATCATGACATTTCAGAAAGGTTGGCAGATAGACATGGTTGCAAGCAAGGAAACAAACAAAAGTAAAAGCGAGGACTTTTTAAATTAGCCATGACTTCAAAAAATGGAAAGCACTGGGAATTCTACCATGCTTGCAAATTTCCTGCCGGCCTGCCTGGTCCCTAGGATGTGGTGTTTCTCTCTCTTCTTCAATACCTTCCCGACATTAGAGACTTAGGAATATGTATCTTCCTTCATGCTCGGGATCAGGTGATCCGTTATCTGAAAAGGAAACTACAAATCTGACAACAAATGAATTTCACAACAGCTCAGTGGTTGCTAGCAAGGGGTACAGACATCAAACCCGAGTATTTCATGGCCACTCACATGCTATTTGGTGTCATTAAAAAAGAGTGGGTTTTCTATACTAGGCAAAGGATTCGAAAGGCCCACATCAGCAGGGATGAAACCAGGGAACAATTAAAGCCTTCTGAGTCATTCCTAGATGGCCAAGAGAAAAAACTTCCCTACTCTATACAAACAAAAGAGAGCACTTTGACTCTGATGCCAGAGGCAGAAAGAAGCAATTCCCCACATTAGTAAAACAAATTATTACTCTTTCAAACCTTTTGGATATGGCGTTTTTTAATCAAAAAAACAGGCACAGCAGTAATACCAAACCTAATGGATGCTCCCTCTTCCTCCTCCTCTAGGGCACGCAGGCTGCCCAAGAGTCCAGCAGGGGCGGCCCTGTCCTTCCACCATTCCCAGGTAACAGGCAGGGACGCTGGCAGGACCAAGCTGGGGAAGGCAGTGGTTCTCCCCACCACCACCTGAACCACAGAAAGCCTCCAAGGCTAATGAGAGTGCAACCTCCGGACAGCAGGTATGGGACTCTAATTGAACAAGTACTTTAAGAGGCTTATTAATATTCCCCCAAGTCAGAGAATGCTTTACATCAGCAAGTCCCAATAACACCAAGAACAAATTGGACATGGGCCACTCACTGCCTTCAGAGTCTACTGCAGAATCTAAGGAAAGTCCAAAGGCCTCAAGTTGCCGCAACACCACATCTGCAAAACAGCAAATGCCCACAAAAGGGGTTCAGTGCAGCCTCTCACCAGGCAGTCTCAACCCCAGGATGTGAGGTACACGGGCAATGGGCCACTCCCTTTGGCTCAGAGCAGGTCAACTCTGAAGGATGCTTTCTGGTCCTCAGCACATGCCAGCGTTTTGGAAGCACTCCCTGCACACTTGTTGAGGGGATGAGAGGAGTGAACAGCTTATATGGCAGTCTCCAAAAACAGCCTCAAACACCTCTTAAACTAGCAGTCTTATTTAACCATCACAGGCTATGCAGCATGCTGGCTAAACTAAAAACATCTTTATCTCCCTGAACCCCCCAACTCAGTTTAAAGCTCTCATCTCCAAGGGAAACATTGGAAGAGAGTGGGCAAAGCAAGGCTGTTTTGGTCAAATTGTTTCTGAAGGTCAGTTCTGGACACTTATTTTAGGTGGACCAAAAATCTCTGTAGCCTGCTGGACAGCAAACGCGCGTGTGCCCGCGCGCGCACACACACACACACACAATCTGCTTGTGGGAGCACACACACATTTTAGTGTGGTCCTTGCCCCTCAGGGTTTTGCAAGCAGCCAAATAACTACAAGCAGACAGTAACTTAAACCATAAATAGCACTGGAGAGGTCAAGGAAGAAAAAAACAAAACAAGTTTATGTGCACCAACAATTTCCCTGGAAACTATGAAACAAAAATAACTAGAAGCTTTCAGACAATACTGGAAAATATCTACCTCAGAGACTCCTCAGTATTCTTCCAGATCATTATAAAGAGGGATCCTCTACAAATTAATAATCATTAACTTAATTATAAGATATTACACATTTATTTCATTCATCATCTGTATGTTGCCAAGACCATCTCCCTAAACATCTTTAAATGCATTCACCGACACCTTGTACAAGAAATCCTACCTGTGACCGTTCCCTTCTACTCAAACCAAATGCTTCCATATATCTAGGAAGAGCTTAATTTGCTAGCCTGACAGGAGTAGAAAATTATCAAGTTCCAAAACCCAAATCTGGAAGCACGTTGAATGGACAACAAAAAAGATAAAGAATACTTAATGCAAAAGCCATCTCAAGGGAAATCAGGTCATAGGCCAACCACTGAGAATCAAAAACTAAGTAGATTTGAGCTCAACTTCCAGTGACAGGCACACACATACACACTCAGAAATCGGGCCTTCGCTGAATCTTTCTCTGAACTTTATGCATTTTTCTAACTCTTCTTCAAATGCATTATTTGTTATATAACTCACATGGGAGAAGCTGTCACTGTGTCCCCTTTAGAGAATGAGAAAGAAGGGCAGAGAGGTCAAGTGACTTGGCCTAAATAACCTGTGATTTTGGTAGAGCCCCCAACTGAATAAAAAAAGTCTTAATAATTCTGATACTTCTATTATCTCCCAAGGCAAAGCTCTAGGCAGAAAGGACAGACCCCTCACTGAGCCAGGAAGCATGCATGCACGGCCCTCGGTCCTGGTAAACACGGGCAGGCTCTGGTACACAGTGTACCGTCCCATAAACAGAACTTTTTTTTATCCAGAGCACGGCTCAGCTCTGGCTTATGGTGGTGGGGGGATTGAACCTGGGACTTCGGAGCCTTAGACACGAGAGTCTCTTCGCATAACCAATATGCTATCCACCCTAACTCAGTACTTATTTTTTTTTTTAAAGAATACGCAGTTGTGAGTGAATAAAGAGCCTAATGAAATGAGTGGTTTTGGTTTATTTTGCCACAAGAATCTTTTAATGGAGATATACAACATTTCAAGTATTTCTGTTCTCTTCTTTTCCCTTTTTCCCAGAGCACTGCTCAGCTCTGACTTGTGGTGGTGCCTGGGATTGAACCTGGGCCTCTGAGGCCTCCAGTTGTTGCAGTGCCAGTGGTGCTGCTCTCCTTGGCCCCAAGTGTTTTGTTTAAAGCAGCACTTCACCAAGGGAAGACAGCAGCACATCTCAACTCCATGTGACCTCTGCCTCATAGTATAGGAGCAAAAAAAACCAGTTTGGGAACTGCTCCTTTTAGGTTGGACTTTTGACCAGGGTTTGGGGAGTCTAATGTGTATCATTAAGAAAAACTTCAGGGGGTCGGGCGGTGGCGCAGTGGGTTAAATGCATGTGGCACAAAGCGCAAGGACCGGCATAAGGATCCCGGTTCAAGCCCCTGGCTCCCCACCTGCAGGGGAGTCACTTCACAGGCGGTGAAGCAGGTCTGCAGGTGTCTATCTTTCTCTCCCCCTCTCTGTCTTCCCCTCCTCTCGCCATTTCTCTCTGTCCTATCCAACAATGAACAACATCAACAATGGCAATAATAATAACCACGAGGCTCCAACAACAAGGGCAACAAAAGGGGGAAAAATGGCCTCCAGGAGAGGTATATTCGTGGTGCAGGCACCGAGCCCAGCAATAACCCTGGAGGAAAAAAAAAATTCAGGGAGTCGGCGGTAGCACAGTGGGTTAAGCGCACATGGCATGAAGCACAAGGACCAGTGGAAGGATCCTGGTTCAAGCCCCTGGCTCCCCATCTGCAGGGGAGTCAATTCACAAGCGGTGAAGCAGATCTGCAGGTGTCTGTCTTTCTTTCCCCCTCCTCTCTCCATTTCTCTCTGTCCTATCTAACAACAACGACAACAATAATAACTACAACAACAATAATGACAAGGGCACAAAAGGGAAAATAAATATAAAAAATGAAAAAATTGGGAGTCGGGCTGTAGCACAGCAGGTTAAGTGCACGTGGCGCAAAGCACAAGGACCGGCATAAGGATCCTGGTTCGAACCCCGGCTCCCCACCTGCAGGGGAGTCGCTTCACAGGCGGTGAAGCAGGTCTGCAGGTGTCTATCTTTCTCTCCTCCTCTCTGTCTTCCCCTCATCTCTCCATTTCTCTCTGTTCTATCCAACAACGACAACAACAATAATAACTTCTTCTTCTTCTAGCGTTTGCCACAATAATAACTACAATAAAACAACAAGGGCAACAAAAGGGAATAAATAAAATAACTACAACAATAAAACAACAAGGGCAACAAAAGGGAATAAATAAAATAAAATAAATATTAAATATATATATTTTAAAAAAATTTTTTAAAAATGAAAAAATTCAGGGTGGGGTTAGATAGCATAATGATTATGCAAAGAGACTCTCATGTTTGAGGCTCCGAAGTCCCAGGTTCAATCCCCTGTACCACCAGAAGCCAGAGCTGAACACTGCTCTGGTTAAAAAAATTAGAAAAAATACATATACAGAAATGAAGACAAGCAGATTCTATAACAGCTTAAAAAAAAAAAAAAAAAAAACCTCCATTATATTTAAAGAGAAAGGGTATAGATTTTCAGAAGGGTAACTGCATACTTTGTCTTCTGCAACTCATACAGGATGGTATTATAACAGAAAAAAGAGAGGAGGGGGTTGTAGGCCAACCATGTTATAATACTGCAGTGCAAACATTTCTGTAATCCCTTTCTGGAATTTTAATATTGGCCTACAAAAGTCAACTAGCTTTTGAAGGAATCTAACAAATAATACAACTCAGAAGACAATGTAAATATGTGCTCTTTTCCCTCCTGCTCCTGGCACAAAGTCTCAGATGTGACAATGAAGGTAAAGGGTCCCTCAGGACCCCCAGAAGCCCATGGTAGATTTGTTGGCAGAAACACATGTTCCCCAAAGGTGTTTTCTTCTGCTCTGCCTTATCCTGAACAGCAGTGGGGTTTTAAGTGGTACAAAGACAGCCCAATGTCAAGCACCACTTGTCTCTATTCATGCCAGGACAATAAAGAACAGGGAAAAAGAATTTTCCTTCCAGTAGACCTTTCAACATTAGGTCCATTTACTTACTGTGGATAGAGACAGAAAGACAAGCTAGAGAAGGAAAGACACAGAGAGATACCTGCAGCCCTACAACACCACTAGTGAAGCTTTCGCCTTGCAGTTGAGAGCCAGGGGCTTGAACCCAGGTCCCTGTGCACTGTAATGTGTGTGCTAACCATATGTGCCACTGCTTGCCCCCCACCCATTCACTCATTTTTGCTGAGCTCCTACTGTGTTGAATGTTAGGAAATGAGTCTTAAGATTACTGCAAATTTCCTTGCCACAGCTTCATAAAAATCTATATAAAGACTGTGTGTGTGTGTGTGTGTGTGTGTGTGTATCAAAGGGTTCAAGTGCCAAGGTCACAGACTACATCAGACAATCTTGATAATAGCTTACTCTCCACTTATCAGCCAGGGGCCTAGGGCTTGTTACTTAACTATTCTGAGATTGGTTTACTGTTCTATGAAATGGGGACGGTAAGACTGACTCACTCAAAAAAGTACAATGTGAAATGTGTTAGTAAAAACCCAATTTCTTTTCATAACATGTGCAATCATACAGAGGTGCTCGGTGAATAACCATCTGGTCAGTCAAACATGTCTACTTATTCATTAATCATACTTCAGTAAGTACTTACTGGATAGCTCTCAGGGGTTAGGTATGAAGAAGACAGATGGGGGGAGGGGAGCACAGACGATCCAGTGTCAGAGCATAGGACTTGCACGCTTGAGGTCTTTGAGACTCAGATTCAATTCCTGGCACCACCACATGATGCCAGAGCTAAACAGAGGAGCAAACTTGGACTTTATGCTCTAGTATATGCCACAGAAACTAAACAACTGCGTAGCTGATTACCATATGGAATAAGTCATAAAGACTGTACGGTTTAAGGGAATGGCAGGTGGCTCACCTAGTAACGAGCACATTATCAAGGGCCCATGGGGAGCACCTGCAGTCGAGCTTCATGAGAAGTTAAGTAGTGTTGTGGTATCACTCCTTTTCTCTGTCTCTCCCTCTCTTTTTCTTCTACTCTCTACCTAGGAGAATGGGAAAATGTGGCTGCTGTGAGCTGTGTAGTCACATAGGAAGTGAGCCCCAGCAATACTTCTGGCGGCTAACACACACACACACACACACACACCCCACAAACAGCTGTCTTGAGATAGAGAAGTGTGTAACTAATCTAGATCTGACAAGCATGATATGATGCCCATCCCTTAATTTCCTGATACCCATCTAAACCTTCCTTCCTGTGCCACCACTAAATCACCAATGTCAAGCAGTCATTGACCCCGCCCTTTCTCTCACTATCATTTGTTTTACATTTTAAAAGAATTTAATATAAAATTAATCACGCAGGATGTAATCTTTTTTTACCTGGTTTATCCTCCTCAGAGTGATTACTTCAAGATTCATCCATGGTACGTAAATAAACACAAATCACACTGGACAACAGCACTATCTCACTGAGTCCAATACAGCAGACACATATCTTTTGCTTCAAATGCAGCAGCTTCAACTGAACACATTCCTATAAACAGCAGGGAGTGCAAACAGATCTAGAACTAGGCACTTTCCTTAGAGTTTGCTTCCTGAATATGACCTGCTAAACAAGGGCCGTCTCTCTATTATTCTATACTTGAGGTCATGTTTTTATTGTCACAACAGACAGATCAATGTTTCATACTTTCCTATTAAGCAAGTAAAAGCAAAATGAGTAGCTGGGAATCAAACTTCAGAGCAGACTCTCAGGACAACTTTGCATATATACATTCACAGTAATATATATTAATATGCATATTGCTCTGTGTGTGTGTGTGTGTGTAAATGAGGCTCATTGGTGTGATCTGGACATGCCATATGTAAGGCAGTGGGAACTTTAAGAAATTGTTCTACAGATGTTTTAGGATTTGAGATAGTGTTCCTGTGAAGATCGACAATTTTCCAGCTGAGAGGCCAAGTGCAAGAGCGCTGCTCAGAGGCACAAGCTCCTGGTGGCAGAACAGGCCAGATGGCAGGGTGAGCTTCTCCCTCTCCCAGATTATGAGCCAAAGTCAGCATATAAAATGGTGTCGAGGGAGCCGGGCGGTAGCACAGCAAGTTAATCGCAGGTGGCACAAAGTGCAAGGATCAGCATAAGGATCCCAGTTCAAGCCCCCCGGCTCCCCACCTGCAGGGGAGTCGCTTCACAGGCGGTGAAGCAGGTCTGCAGGTGTCTGTCTTTCTCTCCCCCTCTCTGTCTTCCCCTCCTCTCTCCATTTCTCTCTGTCCTATCCAACAATAATGACATCAATAACAACAATAATAATAACTACAACAATAAAAACAACAAGGGCAACAAAAAGGGAATAAATAAATATTTAAAAAATTGGTGTCGGAGGCTTTTCTCTCTTTTCAAGACTGGGTTTCTTGTCTTTCTAACTGGTTTAATATATCAGGACAAGATGGGCTCCCTCAAGTACCAAGGACAGTGGTTGGCGCAGAGTGGGCAGCTCAAATAAGCCAAGGCTGTCAGTGCAGTGCTGCCTCACAGCAGGCCTGCCCTCAAGGCGCAGATAGACAGATAGCACAGTCACATGACAAACTTCCTCAGAGGCACTGACCTCTTTCTCGATTACAATGAACCCACATCTTCCAGCAGTTGTTCAACACAATTACAAAATTCCTATGCATTCAGCACCAAGCTTAATAGTTATCCGGCAGATATTTATTGAAGTCTGTATGCGTCCAGCTCTGGATAAGCCTTTTAAAAAGTGTTTTGGAGAGTGAGTGAGATGGCCCTGACTCAATCTCTGTGTCCCAAATTGGTTTAGCTGAGATACAAGAGAATGGCAGTGGTGCTCACGCACGCACACTTTCTAGTGCTCTGAGCACAGTTCCTATACTAGCCAGTGGAGCTTGAGACCCTTCAACATAAAAAGGGACACACTGACAGAAAAAAAATCCCTGGGGGCTGAGTCACAGAGGAAGAGAGACAGAGAGCCAGAGAGCTAGAGAGACATGCATCCCTGAGAGCTAAGGCAGGTTTACTGAGCTAAAACCTGAGAGGGAGCAGCAGACAAAGCAGTCAGATGGGTATCTTTCCTTATAGACTATATATCTGGGTAAAAATGGGGGGAGGGAGGGGAACAAGGGGGTTGTGTGCAGGAAGGGTGGGTGGCCAGATGCTGTGGTTTGCATGGGGTGGAGGTATACCCGTAAGGGCTCCAATCCATGTAGATGGGTCACCTTGTTTTGAGAGCCCACAGTCACGATGGTGGTCTTGCCCTGGTTCCTTCATCTTCTTTTTGTGGCAGCCAGTTGCTTACTCTGGGGAGGTCTCTCACACACTGAAATATGACACTTGTTAAACCTGCTTTAAGCACTGTCTCTCAAGGACCCTCACAACAATCCTGATATTTCAATCCCTAGGTGCCCTTCACTGGAAGGTCTTTTAAGAGTTGTGAATAATAAGCATTATGACAGCTGGACCCATTCACCACGCAACCTATCCTGCCAAATCCGGTCAAATTCTGCAGGCAACTGGCTGAGACTGTCAACCACCTTGCCCTTATTCGGCAACGAAATACCAAGGCCTGCAACCTTGACTTTTGCAGAAATCATCTACCTAAGGGCTGGTGTTGATAGCCCACTTGTTACTAAAGGCTAAAGGGTCCTATCCCATGAGTACAGCTGCAATACAAGCATGCCACCTGGAAACAACTAGTTCTTTTTGCTGACTGTGGCTGTAGCCTCACTGAAAATGCACAGTGAAATTAAATTGCAATGCCAATAAAAGTTTCGCTGTTCCTAGGCCTAGCTGAACTGGAGCATTGGCCAAAAGCTGCTAACACTGCTTACATGACTATTAATGGTAGCAGAGGTTGTACCTCAATAGCATCAAACACATGCACATGCACACACACACACACACACACACACACCCCACATGCTCTTGCATTCCAGAATAAATCCTAGAATTAATGCTGACACCCAAAAGGCACGCAGGTTAAGCGACTGCGGCAGATGAAAATATTTCAAAGCCAGACACATTTCCTGTTGAAAATTCCTTACATTCCATGACTAAAGCCAAAAGGCCACCAGCAGCACTGCAATCTCCAGTTGTGCTGATGCACAGAAAGCCAACTGTACTTGTGCGGCCTGCTGTCAGCAGAAGCCCTAGTCAGAGCAGGGTTGCCGTCTTCAGGTACAATAAAAGTGCCTGAGAGGCAGACCACACGTTTGCTAAGAAAGAGAGACGACAGTGAGCCCCTTCTAGAGGTGCTCCTGCACCTGAAAAGTGGACTGGACTGAAGTGCTGTAGACTGTGCACAAGATTCAGCAGGCACGAATAACTCTGTACCATAGTGGGGCATGGACAACTGGAGGCAGCTGCCTTGAGGCTTCTGTGGTCCTCACGCCCATCACTGGTGCTGGCTGAGCAGAGCTGCACTTGGCATTCAGAGGACTCACTCAATGGGGGGCCAGTGACATAGCTCACCTGGGAGGGTGTCTGCTTTGCCAAGAGAGTGACCTAGGTTCCTGCCTGACTCCCACCTCACTGGAGAAAGCTCCTCTCTCTCTCTCTCTCTCTCTCTCTCTTTCTCTGTCTCTCTCTATCTGAAAAAGTGAC
Organism: Erinaceus europaeus; assembly: GCF_950295315.1. Taxonomy (NCBI): domain Eukaryota; kingdom Metazoa; phylum Chordata; class Mammalia; order Eulipotyphla; family Erinaceidae; genus Erinaceus; species Erinaceus europaeus. Next base: position 18,051,206 of record NC_080181.1, on the reverse strand, counting down.
TCAGGAGCAGTGATGCCAAGGGACTCAAACTGCCTTCAAGCTGCAACTTACATGTTGACTATGAATTGTGAGAAACATTATGAAGTCTGCATGTCTTCACTGCAAAGGCACCACCTATTTAGATCTCAGAAATTCTGCATCAGAGTTGGGGGGCAGGTGGGTAGGGAGAATCTGTTGAAAAATAGAAAGCAAAAAGGCACCTTCCAGCAAGTCACATACCATCCACACAGCACAGAGCATGGAATCACCATCAATACCTAGCGCCTGTCTCTGCAGTCTCATTAATAAATAATTCTTTGTTTTTGTTTTTGTTTTGGCCTCCAGGGTTATTGCCGGGGCTCGATGCTTGCACCACGAATCCACTGCTCCCGGAGACCATTTTTTCCCGTTGTTGCCCTTGTTGTTTTATCATTGTTGTTGCTGTCATTGGACAGGACAGAGAGAAATGGAGAGAGGAGGGGAAGATAGAGAGGGGGAGAGAAAGATAGATACCTGCAGACCTGCTTCACCGCCTGTGAAGTGACTCCCCTGCAGGTGGGGAGCCGGGGGCCTTAACTGGGATCCTTATACCAGTCCTTGCGCTTTGCGCCACGTGCGTTTGACACGCTGCACTACCGCCGACTCCCCAAATAATCCTTTTTAAGCCAAAGCTACTGACAGCTCTCCAGACATGCAGAGCTGGGAACCTGGTAATTCTCTTGCCAGAGAGGAGCCTGTAGGATGATAATGAAGTAGGAGTCCGGGCTGCAGTTCATCTACAACCCAGAAATGAAATCAGAATGTCTGACTCAGGTTCTACCCGGGACTCCCCAGCTCACACTGGTAACACTTTATTTTAAGAATCCCAGAGTAGATGGCAGCATTGTAGTCTCTGAATATATCGAGTGACCTGTGTCTTGTTGAAGCTGACCCTGAATGTTGTATACAGTCATTATTTATGATTGCTGACGGTGCTTCACCACAGTTTGCATCTGATTGAGAAGGAAGCAATTCTAAGAACCAAATTTATTGCAAGGAAAAGTCCTAGTGTATTTTCAGATTGAGCCAAGATTGAGCATATGCAAATATCCCTTCTGTGTCTGTCTGCCTGTCTGTCTGTCTCTCTCTCTATCTCAAACCTTCCATGTTATGAATACTTTTAAACTTGGCTGATGCAGTTTGGGTAGAGGTGGTTTGTCTCATTTAAATAATGGAGCAATATTATTCAACAACAAACTCTAACAATGGCTTGTAATAAACTCTTCACTGAGGTTAATGACGCCCACACCTATGGAATATTGATGAAGCAAAGCTGCCTAAGAGGCAATTGGTCTAAAATAAAATGAAAGCCAGTGCCCAGTCATGGTCAATCCCCTTTGAGCTGTCTTGCACTACTGAGAATGAACTAGGTTAGCCATTGGGAATGTTGATTCTCAAAAGAATGTACCTTGGCATCAAGAAAACTGACCATTTTGTAGTTTGCCTTTGGAACCTGACACGGTTTCCTTTTCTTTATTTTATTTAAAAAAAAAAAAAGAAGAAGAAGAAAAAAGAACAATTCCTACCAGCCTAAAGGAGCACTAAGATTCAGTCAACAAAAATAGTTCTAATTAACAGATAAATCTGTGGTTTTCTTCATAGGAAATTTATTTAAGACTGTTTTAGGGGATGACTGGGGAGTAAGAGTATAAACAGATTATTAGTACGTTTTTGTTTTCGTTTTTTTTTTTTTTATAGCACAGTATTCCATATCTAGGCAGATCTTGGCAGAGACAGATGGCCCACGCCTCTATTTAACAATGAATGATTAAAAGCAAAATAAAGTAGGCAAGATACTACTCAATCCTTCTTCACAAGTAAACATCAATAAAGCCAGGAGGTCATCAAGTACTTTTATGCATGCTACCCCAAAGGACTGACTCACTGTGTACAGTAAACATGCAGCCGTAATAACGCCACTTTTGCAAACCCACTGCAAAATGTTGATTTTCGAAGACTCATCCACAACTGCTTTTTACTCAGAGAAATGTAGTTCAGCTGGTCTGTCATTCAACAATCAAACACCTAATAGGTGCTAGGAACCGAGATTGACGGGAATACAGTCAAAACCTAATGCTTATCACATCTGCTGACTTACTCATGCCCCTGCTAACTGAAAAATCTGACAGAGATACCCAGTCCAGATAAATCTTCCAAGAAGGATCAATGCTCCGGACTCAGAGCTCAGGCTATCTTGCCTCTTGTCACTAATCTCAACAGTTCTCTTGGCCCCATGAAGGAAAACCTGGCACCAGTTCCACGATCAGCAGGGTGAGGTGTAGCAAGTGCCAAAATACTGCATGCACTCGGCACCAATGACCTTAAATGGAGGTCATTATTACCATCTCCTACTGGTTTTTGACAGTTGGCTGCTGTTTTCTGAATGTCAGAACCCTCTAAATTCTACCCAATCATTCAGTGTGTGGACCAAGGTTGATTAGGGATACACCAAGTAATATCTCTTCGGTATTAGAGAAAACAAGACCCTTCGTTTCTCGTAAGCAGTATGTTAAGGAGAATTTAGAAAGCCTGGACAGTGATAGATCTGTTTATTTGCCAAGTCTGATTTAGGGTAATTTTCCTTTTTAAGCAGCAATCTGGATGACTAAGTTAAGAATAATGGAAAGAATAAGATGAATGCATGCAAAAGCACAACAGAGGTTTAAGATAAACAGAAATTTGTTTCCTTGGATTCAAGGTCCAGTGATCACTACATCAGTTCAACTACAAGGGCTGAAGAATGTGTTTCATTCCATAATGGGAAAGGATAAGATTCTTGGACTATTCCAGGGGCTTCCACTAGGGCCTGGAGCAAATAACTTGGGCTTGCTTTTTGTAATTTCTGACTAAGTCTGTGATCCTTCCCAGTAATATTTAGTAATATTCATTCTTATTCTGGTAATGAGTGTGGGTACCAGACAAAAATATATCTTGGTGACAGGTGGTAGCGCATCAGGTTAAGAATACATGGTACAAATCTCAAGGACCAGTGCAAAGATTCTGGTTCGAACCCCTGACTCCCCACCTGCAAGAGGGCCATTTTGCAAGCAATGAAGCAGGTCTGCAGATGTCTGTCTTTCTTTCCCCCTTTCAGTCTCCCTCCTCTCTGTTTCTTTCGGTTTTATCCAACAACAGAAGTAGCAACAACAACAGTATCAGCAATAATGGAAAAGAATATGGCTGCCAGGAGCAGTGGCTTCATAGTGCAGGCACCAAACCCCAGAGATGACATGGAGGCAAAAAAAAAAAAAAAAAAAGGCCAAGCCTTCCTTCCAATCATGTTCCAGAAACCTCCATGATTAACATTCTCTTGCATCTTTCTTTACCATTCTTTTGTTTGTTTGTTTGTTTTCTTTCCTTTTTTACATAAACATTTGCCTAAATCACCTCCTCCCTTGGCTTTCTGGTGGAGACACCTGGACCAGGTCTGGTAGAAGGCATGAATCTATGAAGGCCATAAATGTCACCTTTCAAAAATTCCCTGCAACATTTTCTGCAGTGAGGAAAAATACAGAACAAGAAGGAAAAGAAGAGAGTAAGAGGTTTTCATTTAACTCATCCAGAGAGGCCAGATCCACTTGGGAAATATTATTCTTCTGACAGAGTACACAGGTATCTATGATCACCTGGAATCCTGTCACTATCAAAACAGGCCTCAAGTCGTCGGCAATGTCATCCCTTCAATTCTGTTTGACATGTGGCAGCATGTCATCTCTATTCTCCAAATTGTTAAATAGCATCACAAACCAATAAATCAATACACTGCCTACATAATAAATGGCCAAAGGAGCAAACTTAACAATTCAGAAACTTTAATATCTAAGTTGACAGGTACCTCATTGGATCGCAAACACATCTGCATTTAGACAGCTGATAGCTGATTCTTAATTTAGGAAAAGAGAAGGAAATGCAATAGTAGGAATCTGGAAGTCTTTTTATCGGTTTTCAATTGTAGCTATTTGTAGATGTCTACAGAGCAAAGGATAAAAAAAAAAATGAGAGGCTTGAGTGAATGAACAATGGTTTCCAACTCCTCTCAAAATTTGCTGACTGGTGCTCTGGTTTTCCCAAGAGTCATGTGGAAGTATCTCCTTGGGCCATGCACATCTGTATGTCTGGTGCTGCCAACGGAACTACATTTTTACGATGAGCTCTTCAAACTCACTTATTTCAGTTGTATCTGATAATGTAACTTGATAGTAGGTAAACAGATGATCCCATAGAAATCAAGGAAATGTGAGTAAGAAAGAGAGTGGCCTGACCTTTTCTGTCAAAATTCAGCAGAATGCCTGAAAGGACTTCATAAAGAGGAGTGATTTAACTTTTCTGAATGAGAGACAGGCTAGATCATTAGAAAATGTTGAGAGAAACTTCAGTCACAGTCTAGATGGATCCTGCACTGACTTTCCTACCGGCCTGAAGTTGCTACCCCAGTTCAGATGTGTATAGATTCAAAGCCCAAAATGGTGTGTTATGGGTGTGGCCTGTGATGGCAAGATGACACAGAATGTAGCTAGAACAGAAAATTCCGTGGGCTGGGGAAGAAAGCTACTAGCTTTGATCCAAGCCAGACCAGGAAACTTTGACTGTGAAAGTAAGCAGCATCACTTTCTGACCCAAATCTACAAGTGCTTTTAATATGCAACCACTTTAAATATCAAAATAATAAAAATATCAGAGATGTCAAAATGCAAACAAACCAAAAAAAAAAAAAAATCAATGTTCAGGAACATTGTGTAGTTCAAATTCAGCCTCTAAGATATGGAGAGTCCACCCCTTGCCCCCAATGCACAAACATACATATATACACACACTGCTACAGAGGTATGGGTGTTTTATGCATTACATTGGGTTGTTCTAGTTCTCCCCGCCAAGAGAATTGAATCAGTCCTGTTAGTTTCGTGGGCCCGCTTGGCCATGCCCCTAGGAACCCCGCCTGTCGTATGCTTTACATTGGTTTGTTCTAGCCCTCCCCCGCCAAGAGAATTGGATCAGTCCAGTTAATTTTGCGGCCTGCTTGGCCCCGCCCCAAGGAACCCCTAGAGAGGGTTCCTGAGTTTGAGAGTTGCAGACTAAGAGAGAGTTCCACAGTTGAAGAGTTTCAGAGTTCCAGAGTGACAGAGTTCCTGAGTTCGAGAGTAAGAGAGGGAGTGCTTGTACCGCCACAAAGAGACAGCAGAGTTCTGTTTGGTGATTAGTTTGTCTTAGTTTATGAATCGTTGTTCCTGAATAAAGAAATACAGCTTCCCTGCCCAGCCGTTGTCTCCGCGTCTCTGTTACCCGCCCGTGAAGCTAGCCAGGCCGGCTAGAGCTTACGAATTTTAACAACATATGGGCACAAAGAATAGGTTTCAGGGGTCCAGGTAGCAGTGCACTGGGCTAAGCACACATAGTATGAAGTGCAAAGTTCCACTTAGAACCCTGGGGTCCCCACCTTTGGGGGCGGGGTCCACCTCACAAAGAGGTGAAGCAGGTCTGCAGGTGTCTGTCTATGTGTCTATCCTTCTCTCCCCTCTCTGTCTTCCCCTCCACTCTCAATTTCTCTGTCCTATTAAAAAAGGAATAGGTGGGGGCTGGGTGGCAGTGCAGCGGGTTAAGTGCACGTGGCACAAGGCGCAAGGACAAGCGTAAAGATCCCGGTTCCAGCCCCCGGCTCCCCACCTGCAGGGGAGTCACTTCACAGGCGGTGAAGCAGGTCTGCAGGTGTCTGTCTTTATCTCCCCCTCTCTGTCTTCCCCTCCTCTATTTCTCTCTGTCCTATCCAACAGTGAATGACAACAATAACCACAACAAGGCTACAACAACAAGAGCAACAAAAGGGGGGGGTTGGTTTCAGAGGGTCTCTCTGCCAGTAAGTTTCCAAGTATAATCCACAAATTGATCGTAATGTTTTTCATCCAGATTAATGGCTTATTAATTTATTTATGTATTTATTTTTGCCAGGGCATCTTTCTCTCTCTCTCTCTCTCTTCCTTCCTTCCTTTCCTTCCTTCCTTCCTTCCTTCCTTCCTTCCTTCCTTCCTTCTTCTTTCTGTCACGAGGGTCATACACTATCCAACAAGGCCTCTGCCAGTAGTGCTGGCATTTTCCATAGCCTGTTCTGATCATCTAATGCATGCGCATTTGGAATCATCAGAAGCAAACATCCTACTTCTCTGCAGCACAAAAACAGGTGAACAAAAAGACTTACTAAGCAAATTGCCTGTCTCTGAGTCTCCTTGATAGGTAAAGTCAGGAACCTACTTAAATATTTATTTTTAATTCCTCTGGTTAAGATTCTGACATGCAAAAATACAAAATGCATGGCTTGTTAGTGTCAAGTGATGTCCAGAGCAACAGGCGGTGGGTACATTTTACATGCAGGTCGCCTGTACTGCTTTCTGGGAGGTAGTAAGGAAGGTCAGTCTGCCAGCATTAGGGGATCAGACCCCCTGGGAGATGGGGGTCGGGCGGTGGCGCAGTGGGCTAAGCGCATGTGGCGCAAAGCGCAGGGACCGGCGTAAGGATCCCGGTTCGAGCCCCCGGCTCCCCACCTGCAGGGGAGTCGCCTCACGGGCGGTGAAGCAGGTCTGCAGGTGTCTATCTTTCTCTCCCCTTCTCTGTCTTCCCCTCCTCTCTCCATTTCTCTCTGTCCTATCCAACAACGAAATGCGTCAACAAGGGCAATAATAATAACCACAAGGAAGCTACAACAAGGGCAACAAAAGGGGGGAAAAAATGGCCTCCAGGAGCGGTGGATTCATGGTGCAGGCACCGAGCCCAGCAATAACCCTGGAGGAGGAAAAAAAAAAATCCCTTTCAAAATGCAGCAGGTTTCTAATCTTTTTCTTTCTTTCCTCAGCCAAAATAATACTACTACTAATAATAATAATAAGTCTTCTTTTACTGTTTGTGTATGATGTAACAAGTAGAACTGGAATGGAGAAAGTACAATAACAGATTCAAACACAAGTTTCCTAGACCATATGCTTTTCCAAACAGATCATAGTAATGGGGCCCTCTACTCTAAGGGCTTTCTCTTGTTGTTGTTGTTTGTTCTGCTGATGCTGGGGATTCACTACTTTGATTTTTTTTTCTTTTTCCCCCTACACAGAAAACAGAGAGAAAGAGATCAAGAAAGTGGGGGAGAGCTACTCACAGGGCACAGCTGCCTCCAGTGTGGTGGGGGTTCTGGCTTGAACCTGGGTGGTGTGGATCAGAGAGCAGGCTCCTGATCTAACTGCACTGTTTGATGGCCCTGCCCAAAGACTTTATTATTATTATGGACTCCAATGGAGAACAACACTGAGAAAATATATAATTGGGTTTAAAGTCGCAATCTTAAAAAAAAAAAAAAAAAGACCACTTTTGTGGAGTTTTTACAGTATTTCATCAGGAACCAATGTAAAAGGGTCTGCAAACAGTTCAACACGTTAAAACTGTTTTATATGTGTTCAAACTTCTCTGCAACTTATCCTAGCATCCTAGCAGCCACAACTTGTGTGATATTTTAAACTAGTTATAAATACCAGTATATGCTGGAAGAAAAAGCCCTAGGGGAAGGGGTAGATAGCATAATGGTTATGCAAACAGATTCTCATGCCTGAGGCTCCAAAGTCCCAGGTTCTATCACCCTCACCACCATAAGCCAGAGCTGAACAGTGCTCTGGTATTTCTCAAAAATAAAATAAATAAAATATTTAACCAAAAAAAAAAAAAGAAAGAAAAAGAAAAGAAAAAGCCTTAGCAATTTACATGAAAGCACCTATGACTTTTTTTTTAACATGACGTTCTGGTTATTGTGAAACAACCAATCACATAGAGGTACTAAGCAGATAAGACATTTCCTTGTAGCCAAGCACCCAGTGCCCTCTGGGAACCAGACTGAGTACAAAGAGGTTACTTTTTATTTGCTCCAGTTAACAAGCAGAAGGTGGAACTATAAATCAAATCAAGGGCTCTTTTTAATATGCTTTTTTTTTAGAGAGACAATTTAAGCTTTCTTTTTATTCTAATTATAAAATGAATGCATTTGCATAGCCGGAAATGAAACAGGAAAGAATAAAGGGACACAGAGAAACCGCCCGCGGGAATCCCGCTGCCCAGTCAACCACTGGTAACATTGTCTGTCATTTCAGGTGTGGATTTTTCTGTGGCTCTGAGCTCATTAATAGGTACACAAATATTAGGTTGTAACCAAATTCATGACATATTTTTGCATTTAAAAACAAACAGAAAAACACATCATGAGTCTCTCTACAACCTGATATTATATATTTTAATTATTTTGATGTGGATTATTTGTCCATCTTCTGACTTTACACTGATTGGCTTCATGAATTTGAGTCAAACATGCTGTGCACATTCTAAGGGTTTCGTGGGGTGAGGGCTAGGGAGGACTAACATCCCCAGAAAGAGACATGTTAAATTTCCAAATTTAAGGGAAGCCTAAGTGTAAGAAAGTCTCATGCTGGCAAAATAGCT